>NC_062970.1:3155531-3173406 GCF_023119035.1 Salvia hispanica | reverse complement strand
AATATTTTCATATCACTTTTTTTTTGACAAAACTTCTCTTCATTTTCAAAATATTCTCAATATTTTAGGAGCTAATGTTGAGTTTAATTAAAAATTATATTTTCATTTACATTGAAACATAAATTAATAACGTGCCCCTTCATATTTGATGACCTGCCAGAATGCTACAAAAATAAATAAATATTAGTTATTAAAATAAAATGATAAAGATGAAGCAAGATTTAAAAATGCAACTAATTAAGTAAAAAAAATATATGTGCCGTTGATATTCTGGAGTAAACTACTCCATATTAGACCAAATATTTGGGAGAAGTATTGTTAGGGGTATCTTAGTAAATACACGTTATCTTGATATTAGTAATATTTTAAATCAAACACATCTTCAATTATATTAAAATTAACATTCCAACCAAACACCTTTTTAAAACCATGATTCAATCTTTGCTCATCCAAGATACAATCTTGGTATTATTTTATCTTGTCAACCAAACACCTCCTAAATATATTCGATCATAAGGGCTGAGGAAGATTGAGGCAGCAAAGGAAAATGCAGCAACAACATGCTTCTCGGGGTTAACCCTGTACGTTAGTTATGAGGTTGCATTCGTTGTTCGTTTTTTATTGTTTTGACAGTGAGTGTATTGACCAATACGGATTTTGCATGTTTTTAAGGACTATATTTGATTCGTTTTAAATGTCAATCATGGAAATTATGTTCTTAATTTCATATGTTATACATTTGGTATTTTTGACGTGTTTGTTTATAAATGATAGAAAAAGACAGAAAAAAGGTGCAAAAAGGCCAAGGTGCAGCAGCCTCAGTTCAAGCCGAGTTTCCTGGCAGTTTAGTAGTCCAATATGTGACTAATGCATACCATTCTCTTCCTCTTCGAAATATCTTCGTATGGATACCTTGAACGTCTTAATCGGAGTTATGTGGAGAAAGTTATGACCATTCTACGAACATTGCGCAGTGCAGTCATAGCCAGTTGCAATCTTATTCCTTTGTTCGATATCCCGATATTGACCTTTAGCTATGCTAGATCTACCATGCATGCTTGTAGATATTTTTATTGCTAATAAATAGTGCATCATGTATTAATGCTACGCCCGAAACAGATCCTTTTCCGTATGCCTGTAGACATATGCATTGAAGTTATTTTGTTCAACTTAGTGAACCTAACGCAACTTGATAAGCTTCATCTTCTTAGGATCCATGGTTGGTAGTTCTTGGACAAGTCGTTATTATATAGCTCCTCAGAAAGATGTCATTTGATGTTGATATGTAATAGTATTGCTCTAGAGGTTGTTAGGAATGGTTTCCTTGATCCTTGTAAAATAACATTGCTCATATGATAATATACTATTTCCTTGTCGTTCTCAATGCATTATTTTTAATACAACATGTAAATTATTGAGTAGAGAGATGCAGAGCATATACCCCTTAGTCAGCAGTGGTGGTTGCAGATTAGTTTGTGAAAGATTGTCTTTTTTGTTATCAACTTCTCATACTCATTTCTGCAAGAAATCTGAAAGAAAAAATGGCATACAATCTTCAATCCCTCATCACTATCCTACAACAAATCCTTCATCCCGAACAAATCCACTGGACTTTTGATCACAACAAGCCACAGCTCGAATCACTACTCCAAAAAGCTGAATCTCTGATGCAGATTCTTGAAAACTCTTCACCCTCACAAATAGCAAGTTTGGAGAGTCAAATCAGAGAAACAACATATAAAGCAGAAGATATTATTGAATCACAGATGGTTCATCAAATGCTTTCCAACCCCGATAGCAAGAGCTTGACCTTTTCCACCCCAGATCTGCAAGAAGTCATTCAAGAGCTTGATTCTGCACTGGTTTTCTTGCATGATCTAACACGAGATTTGCAGCAA
Source organism: Salvia hispanica (assembly GCF_023119035.1). NCBI lineage: Eukaryota > Viridiplantae > Streptophyta > Magnoliopsida > Lamiales > Lamiaceae > Salvia > Salvia hispanica. The sequence goes on along the minus strand of NC_062970.1, from coordinate 3,171,508 downwards.
GCAGCTCAACAGCTTGAATCTGTGAAGCTTGTGGAATTGGAGGAAAAGAGTGCTTCTTCCTCGAGATCTAAGAGTGATTTGGTGGGAGTTGATGCAGATCTGTTGCAGTTGAAGGATCGTCTCACGAATACGGAAAGGGAGGTGGAGATCATCCCACTTGTTGGTATGGGTGGTATAGGTAAGTCCACCCTTGCTCGAAATCTTTATGACGATCCGAATATTGTTTCTCACTTTGATTATCGTGGGTGGGCTGCGATTTCACATGTTCCCAACATCCGGGAAATTATGTTAAATCTTCTTCGTGGCCCGGATGAAGAGGTCAGCGATGAACTAATGAGACGGGGAGACTATGAGTTGAGAGAAATATTGTATAAGAGATTGTTTGGGCGAAGATATATGATTGTGTTGGATGATATATGGAGCACAGATGTCTGGGATGAGATACAGAGATATTTCCCGGACAACAATAATGGGAGTCGAGTTGTGATCACTACCAGACGGTCTGATGTTGCGGAACATGTTGCAGGCTCGAAGAGTCTGCATCATGTTCGGCTGCTGGACAAGTTTGCAAGTCGGGATTTACTTTGCCGGATTGTGTTTGGGGAAGAAGATTGCCCTGACAATTTGCAAGAGGTGGCAGCTAAGATTGGGAGTGATTGCAGTGGGCTTCCTCTTGCAATTCATGTGATTGGAGGGCTCTTGTCGAAGGTCGAAAGATCAAGAGATGTTTGGGAGAATGTTTCAATAAACGTAAAAGCTTCAATTGTTGAATTAGATGAGCAGCAATTCTCCAATATACTTTCTTTGAGCTATAACCACTTACCAATTCACTTGAAACCATGTTTCTTATATATGGGAGCTTTTCCAGAAGATTACATTATTAAAGGATCTAGACTCAAGAGTCTATGGATAGCCGAAGGATTCGTGAAATCTAATGGAGATATGAGTTTGGAGGAAGAGGCCGAGGATTACTTAAAAGCATTGGTGGAGAGAAATCTACTTTTGGTTAGACGGAAAAAATCCAATTGGAAACCAATGAGTTACTCAATACATGATCTGTTGAGGGATTTGTGCATAAGGAAGGCTTACGAGGAGAAGTTTTTAAACCTCAAGGATTCCATGCGCAGTGTAAGTGTTAACTCGTATTCTGAAATAGAAGATGTGCGTGCTTCACCACAATTGATGTCACTTGCTCGATCTTTTATATGCACTGGCGAGGAGATTATATTTCCTATGTTTTCCATATCAAGATTGGTTAGGGTGCTAGATGTAAGGGGAATCAAATACAAAGAGTTACCAGAAGAAATACTTCAACTTGTCAACTTACGCTACTTAGCTTTCTCCTGCACTTCGGGTATACCTATTGGAATATCAAGGTTGTGGAATCTGCAAACCTTGATTTGTGGGCAAGAAATGACGCTTAGTTTGCCATCTGAGATATGGGAGATGTCTGAGTTAAGACACCTTAGGATAGAAAGAATAATCCAAATTGGGGAGGGATACAAGATAAGATTTGTTCACAAGAAGCTGCAGACAATTTTCTTTATTTGGATAACTCCTTCACTGATTAGTAGTGGTTTCTTTGAGATCATCCCAAATGTCGTTAGGTTAGGAATCTATTACGAAGATTCACCAAATATTGAAATTGATCTTAGCCATCTCGGCAAACTTGAAACTTTAAAATGTCAATCTAAGTTGAATGAAGATGGTAGCTGTTTTCTGAACAAACTCAGATTTCCATGTAGTATTAGAAAGTTAACTATATTTTACTGTGTACTATCTCGGAGTTTCTTGACAACTCTATGTGGACTACCGAATCTGGAAGCGCTCTCAATATGCAAATGTGTGTATCAAAGAGACGGAGAGACAGAGGAACAAGAGTGGGAGATGACAGAAAGAGATAAATTCCGCTCATTGCAGTATCTGCGCCTCCAGTCCTTTAATATAGTGCGTTGGAGAGCCAACGACACCAACTTCCCTAAACTCCGGTTGCTGGATGTAATCAGATGCAATGAGCTAGAGGAAATCCCTAGTGGCATTGGAGATATCATAAATCTCCAAGGAATTGGCGTACGTGGATGTGGCGCTTCTGTAGTGGCCTCAGCACTACAAATTCAGAAGGTGCAGCAAGAGGAGTACGGCGAATATGACCTCAAAGTGGTTATAATGCAAGATTAGAAGCCAAAAGGTAAAGACGCTAAACTCCAAGCAATCAAAAGAATGCTCCATCTGTTCATATACACAATCTTATCCTTAATATTGTTTTTGCACTTACATCATTGGTATAATTTCTTGATCCCGACTTCTGATTATTAAACTGTATGTCATCTGATGGTGTATCATTTTCTGCAACTCGGATAGATTCAGCAATGCGCAAGAATCACTCATAACTCGAGCTGAACGTATGTATGCATATTTATGATTGGTAGTTCTTAGACGAGTCGCTATCATATAGCTCCTCAGAAATATATCATTTGATGTTTAAAGTTTTAACTCATGCTCTAAAGGTTGTTAGATATGTGATAGTATCAATGTAGCCATTCCTGTTGAAATATTAGTTTATGTGAATATCATTCCCTTGTATGTGGCTTGTATTGTTAAATCGCGTTACCCTTTGCTGTTCATTATGCGTCACTGGCCTTCTACAACGTCTTTCCTGATACACCATTCCCATTTCCTCTTTGTTGCAGGGTGTTAAAGATTGTAAGAATGTTTTGAGTTCTCGATTTGCAGTTTCTAAAACCGCGACAAGTTGTAAGAATGTTTTGGGTGCAGATGAGCTATAATAATTTCGAACCGTGCCCCCTTTCCTCATGTGTCTCTGTGCTTAACTGACGACGATTCCTATCTTCTGTTTGCTATAGAATGTGCTTTCTGCTTCTTTCTATACTTTGGGATCGATTTGTGTTCTTACTTTTCCTTTAATGGTGTTTTGCATAAAATATGCAAATATAGAAGGCAGTTCGATTTTGTTATGCCAAAAAATTCGTTTGATTTAAGATGAATGTTGAATTGAACTGAAAAATTAGAAAACTGAATTTTCTGAAACATTGAACCGAAAAATCAAAATATGAACCATAAAAATTGAATCAAATTCAAAAACCAAATGATATATTGGCAAACCTCAAGGATTCCATGCATCGTGTAAGTGTTCAATCGTGTTCTGAAATAGAAGATGTGTGTGCTTCACCACAATTGATGCTACTTGCTCGATCTTTTATATGCACTGGGAAGAAGATTGCATCTCATGTGTTTTCCATGTTAGGATTGGTTAGGGTGCTAGATGTAATGGGAATCGAATTCAAAGTGTTCCCAGAAGAAATACTTCAACTTTTCAACCTACGCTCTCAGGTTTACCTATTGGAATATCAAGATTGCAGAATCTGCAAACCTTGACTTCTAGGCAGGTAATGATGCTTAGTTTGCCATCTGAGATATGGGAGATGTCCGAATTAAGACATCTCAACTTAATTGGCAACATCAATGATAGTTGGGAAGGGATGCAGGTTTAGATTTGTTCATAAGAAGCTGCAGACGATTAAGTAGTATCTATTACGAAGATTCACCAGACATTGAAGTTGATCTAAGCCATCTTCACAAACATGGAATTTTAAGATGCTTATCCGACCGGAATAAATATGGTCACTATTTTCTGAGCAAACTCAGATTTCCATGTAATATTAGAGAGTTAGTTCTATGTGAATGTGCAGTATCTCAGAGTTTCTTGACAACTCTTTGTGCATTACCGAATCTGGAAGTGCTCAAAATAAACGGTTGTGCGTTTGAAATAGACGAAGACACAGAGGAACAAGAATGGGAGGTGACAAAAGGAGATGTATTCCACTCACTGCAATATCTGTACCTCAATTCCTTATTAATAGTGCACTGGAGAGCCAAGGAAACCAACTTCCCTATTCTCCGGAGGCTGTATGTAATCGAATGCAATGAGCTAGAGGAAATCCCTAGTGATATTGGAAATTGTTAATTTCTCATATGTATTCTGCCCCATATCGGTTATGTAACATAGCCTAGCTTAGTCTCTTGTACTATATATATGTTACCTGTAACAGCCCGGGTTTCTAGGGTACAATAAATACGGGGGCTGCTACCAAAACGGACTTCAAAGCACTGAGAATAAAGCCTAGGGTTTCAATAAAAGAGTTCTGACGTAAGCATTAAACGAACTAACAAGCCCTAAGTCAAACGATTTAGTCAAGAGGAATAAATGAAGGATAAATATCATAAAACATGATCGAAATCAGAAGGGGTTCAACATGAATCAACAGAACCACAACAAGTCTCAAACTTCTAACTCAAAGGGGCAAACTCAAAGTAATCAAAGAGTACTAGAATGTGTCAAGAATTCAGCGGAAAAGACCAAGAGTAGTGGAGCCATGTATGGAGACACGACTACACTCAGTGTTCAGAACAATCGTCTTAATTAATTAATGAGGTCAACACCCGCCACCGCTCGTCGCCATTCAACCTGCACATAAGGAAAACACATGCAGGGCTGAGTATTTTGAAATACTCAGTGAGCTCGTTGCCAAAACATTTTATAAGTTATACCGCCCTTACCAAGTGTACTCGAGTTTTACATTTTATCAAAACAAAATATCATCGAGTATCACAAAATATTTTCATAGATTGGCCAATCAAATATCTCCCATTTTCTCATCAAATTCCACAATCTCAATTATATCCATGGTGCGACGAAAGTGTGGCCACACTTTTCGCCCACAAGACCGGCCGACTAGCAAGGACGGCTCACGATCCCCTCGTGTACACAGCCTGGTAGGGTTTGCGGCCCGTACTCAGACCCGAATTCGTATAACATATCCACAGCCTTAGCCCAATGGAGCGAACTCACAAACTAGGCTTCAGGCGCACAATATCACAATAAAACAAACATAGGTATGACATAACAGTTAAACCACCCTTATAACACCAATCAATATTTTGCAAGTAGAAAAAGAGTTTAAGAATAAAGCCCACCTCGACTGCTTAGGTTTCAAGTATGTTCTTTCCTTGGTTATCCGGCTTCGCAACTGAGGTTTCACCTTTTTAATCACATAGGCACACATATCACAAATTAGGTTCAACACTACTCTTACTTATGCATGTCTCGATGTTTTTCCCTCTTCCCAGTGATTTATCTTATCATTACTAATCAATAAAATCATGTCTATCGTACCATAATATTTAGCCATCAAACACACTCTACACAAACACAACACACACATGACACACACACACTCACACACGACACACACACACACACACATGAAACATATTCCCACATCCCTTTATATCCCACTTTCACTCAACCAAGATGCATGAGGGTTCAAGAAGACCGATTAATCGGTTAGAGAGAAGAGGAATCAAGTAGAAACAAGAAGATGGATATAAAAATACCTTATGAGAAAAATGAACGGTAGAAATTAAGTAAAGACTTGGTTCTTCAAGAATTCTTAGATCAAACTTCAATTTCTTCTCAAAGGATGCAAGATTAGTGGAGTAAAGTAGAAGAAAATTGAGAGAGTATGAAGAGAGGGGAAGAGGGGACGAAAATTAGGAGGGGGCGAAAATTATGAGCTAGGGTTGGGGTCTTGGCTCCTTATTTATAGAGTCCAGAAAGATCTTTAGAATATTTGGTAAGATTTTATTCTCCACAATTAAATAAATAAATATTATGGAGTAGGGAGGAAGAATTAACAAAAATAAACTAGGGTACCAAGGCATGTAGTTTTCGAAAATTAGGCTACATAATTAGCCAAGATTTTGTTTTGGTATTTTTTCACGGAGTAGAATAAAATATCACGGAGCAAATTAAATAAATAAATAAAAATCCTCCAATTTGGAGAATGGAACTAGGCGTGTACTTTGGGTTTTAAATAAGGAATGGATATTTGACTATTAACTAAAATAAGATATGGCAAGATCTCTTGAGGTATGGAAAGATTTGGTAGAATATTTAAATTCTAGGTATGGAAGGAAATCAATAAGGGATCAATTAAAATAAAATAAATTCCTCCTTCCCAAAGCAAGGTGATTTTCGAAAATCACCTTAATATCAATAAGGCTCGATTTTTCCCATTAAGAAATAGGGAAATAATTGGGTCTTGGATTTAATTTGGATAAATATCCCAAGAAATAAATTAAATCCGGAAAAATAGAATTCCTCCTTCAAAAATCAGGGGGGTTCGAAAATCTCAAGAATTGGGTGGCTAATATTTATGGAAATTTTCTCTAATATTCTCACTCATCCTTAATCAAATAATTTGCCACGTAATCCCATAATTCATCATATCACATGCCACATCATCAAATCAAATAAGTTTGACTTTTCAAACTTTCAACGCAAACCCTAGACTCAACTCGACCATATCATCACATGAAATTAAATGCATTCTCGATTCCACGTCATCAATCATAAATTCTAGGGCTCTAAAATTAGGGTTCTAATTCCGGGATGTTACATCCTACCACACTTAAAAGAAATTTCATCCCGAAATTTGGTACCTTTTATGGAAAGAGTTCCGGGTATAGCTCTATCATCTTATCCTCACACTCCCATGTGGCTTTCTCGGGCCCGTGGTTTCTCCATTGAATCTTTACGAAGGCAGTGGTTTTATTTCTCATGGTTTGATCCTTCCAATCCAAGATCATCTGGGGTTGCTCCTCGTAGATCAGGTCCAGGTTTACGGCAACATCCTCGTAACGAACCACATGTTTCGGATCGAACACGTATTTTCGCAACTGCGACACATGAAAAACGTTGTGCACGTTCCCAAGGCTGGGTGGCAACGCTAATCTATAAACTACGGGTCCTACTCCTTCTAGAATTTCGTATGGTCCGATAAAACGTGGTTTCAGTTTGCCTTTGACTCCGAAACGCGTTATCCCTTTCGACGGGGATACTTTGAGGAAAACCTTATCGCCAGCGTGGAATTGTAGGTCCGTCCGTCGGACGTCGGCGTACGACTTCTGTCTGTCCTAGGCTTCCTTCATTCGCGCATGGATTTGTCGAACGATTCCGACCATCTCTTCGACTGCATCGAGTCCAAGCGCTCTTCGTTCGCCAACTTCATCCCAGTAGAGCGGAGATCTACACTTTCTCCCATAAAGTGCTTCATATGGCGCCATGCCGATCGTTGCTTGGAAGCTGTTGTTGTACGCGAATTCGATCAAGGGAAGTGCGGTCTTCCAACTTCCACCTCGGTCGAACACCATGGCTCTTAGCATATCCTCGAGGGTTTGTATCGTTCTTTCGGATTGTCCATCGGACTGTGGGTGAAAAGCCGTGCTAAAGTTTAGTCGGGTTCCAAGCTCGCGCTGTAAACTAATCCAAAATTTCGAGGTAAACTTCGGGTCACGATCAGACATAATCGTCACCGGGACTCCATGTAGTCGTACGATCTCGTGAATGTAGATTCAAGCTAGCCTATCCGATCCATGGGTTACGGGGATTGGTATGAAGTGTGCACTCTTGGTAAGTCGACCTATGATCACCCAGATCGCGGTGTTCCCTTTTAGGGTTTTCGGCAACGCTGTCACGAAGTCCATGGCGATGTGCTCCCATTTCCACTCGGGTATCTCAAGCGGTTGTAGTTTCCCGTACGGTCGTTGGTGTAAGGCTTTCACCTGTTGGCAGGCTAAGCAGCGCTCCACAAAAGCTGCGACATCTCTCTTCATGCCGTTCCACCAAAAGGGCTTCTTCAGATCCTGGTACATCTTCGTGCTCCCGGGGTGAGCAGTGTATGGGGTTTGGTGAGCTTCGCTCATGATCTCGTTCTTGAGTCCCTCGTCGTTTGGTACGCACAGTCTCCCTTCAAAGGTGAGAGCGTTATCGGAAGCCTCGCTAAACTGTCCGGACTCACCGGTTCTTACTTCGACTCGAATCTCTTCCAATTTCTCATCTAGCCATTGTGCTGCAACGATCCTCGTCCTTAGATCAGGTTCTACTACTAACGCGGCGATTCGACCTTTCACGGTATCGGGTGTTCTAACTACTTCTATCCGCAACTTACTCAACTCTCGCACTAAACTTTCCTCTTCTGTTAGAAAAACAGCGAGTTGCGAATGGTCTCTACGGCTTAAAGCATCTGCCACTACGTTTGCCTTGCCGGGGTGGTAGTTGATGCCACAATCGTAGTCCTTCACCAGCTCGAGCCATCTCCGTTGTCGCATGTTCAGGTCCTTCTGCTCGAAAAAGTACTTCAAACTCTTATGGTCCGTAAAGATTTCACACCTAACTCCGTAGAGATGGTGCCTCCAAATCTTTAGGGCATGCACTACCGTGGCTAACTCTAAATCGTGGGTGGGGTAGTTCAACTCGTGGGGTTTCAATTGTCGTGACGCATAGAACCACGCATCCTAATCCGACCTTCGAGGCGTCGGTGTAAACTATGTAGTTCACTCCAAGCTCTGGCACAGCTAACACTGGTGCGGTGGTCAGCTTTTCCTTTCTTAGCGTCTCCAGCGCGATTCGTAGGTGCTCCGCGTGCTCCTTCTCGTCCTTCGAGTAGACTAAGATGTCATCTATGAACACTAGGACGAACGTATCTAGGTACGGGTGGAAAACTCGGTTCATCAAGTCCATAAATACGGCTGGGGCGTTGGTCAGTCCAAACGGCATCACGACGAACTCATAGTGACCATATCTGGTACGGAATGCGGTCTTAGGTATATCCTCCTTTCGCACTTTCAGCTGGTGGTATCCGGACTTTAGATCCATCTTAGAAAACACTCCGGCTCCTCGGAGTTGGTTGACCAGGTCGTCTATCCTCGGTAATGGGTACTTGTTCTTGAGGGTCAATTTGTTCAACTCTCTATAGTCGATACACATTCTCATTGACCCGTCTTTCTTCTTAACGAAGAGCACCGGTGCGCCCCATGGCGAAACACTGGGCCTAACGAAACCTAAATCCATGAGCTCTTGTAGTTGTATCTTTAGTTCCTCCAATTCCTTTGGCGTCATTCGGTATGGTGCCTTGGACACAGGTGCGGCTCCTGGTTCGAGATCGGTCGTGAATTCCAGTTGTCGATCTGGTGGCGGTCCTGGTAACGCTTCGGGGAAAATGTCGGGAAGAATCTCGTACGGCAGCGACGTCTTCGATCCTTCTTTCCTCCTTCTCCTCTCCGTTGAGATAGACAAGGTAGGCGGGGCGTCCTTTCTTTATCATTGTGGTGGCTTGTAGCGCAGAGATTATAGCGGTTCGCCGGTTCATCGAGATTCTGTGGTATACGATGGGTTCCTTATTCGGGGCGTGTAGGGATATTTGCCTCTCGTCACAACGAATCGTCGCAAAGTTAGCGGTCAACCAGTCCATTCCTAAGATTACGTCGACATCTCTCATCGCCATAATTCGCAGATCGTAAGCGACTAACTTAAGTTCTCCTAGTACGATTTCTACGTTCGAGCAAGTTCGGGAAATTTCTATAACACGACATTCGATTTCCTAGCTGCTCGACACAAGCAGTTCGTAAATGCGAAATATTTCTCGTCTCGTTCTATTGGTCATGCCTACACCTCTTGTTGGTGTATCATTTCAGCGCGTGTCTGTCTGTAGAACTTATTTCCCACGTGTATCTTAAAAGATTTAAGCTTTCGCCTTCCCTTGTCGTGTCGCATCAAGAACTCAGAGTATGTATTAAGAATTCAAAATTTAATCAAACAGTGTTAACTTGGATATGGGCCGATTTCAATTCGAAGAAGCACCACAAAATATCTTTCATCGGAAAGACTCCAAACTTTATCAAGGAAACAAGAATAACATCTCTAGCTTGACACTTTCAAATCTCATCATTGACAATTGGTTTGAAACTGAGCGAGGACTAAGTTCCATTGAACATAACTCGTCCATTCTGAGAATTAAAAAGTTTAGAGGTATCAAGAAAACCCATAGAGCTTGAGAATTTAATTCTGATGAGAGCTCGAAAGAACATGGGATGGGTCATGAAAACAGGGTGAAACCTATTCTGATGTACCGGTAAAATTATGATTCTTCCTATAAGTAGGGTTCAAGGAATGATCACACAGTAGTATTGAAAGAAGGCAGTTACGCAAGAAAAGACATGGGACAGTTGCACAGCAAGATGAAAGATACTTGGAAGAAAATCGAACGGACAAGTAGGTTCACGCAATAAGGTAGAAAAGAGTAGAAGTGGCTCAGTGCAAGATAAAATAATAAAAGGTGCGAATTCCCCATAGAATCTCAAAATGTGGTCTCAAAGGGGTCTCAGTACAACGAACGAAAAGGAGTAACGCAAATGCGAAAGTAAAATGGTAAGGTGGATAAAAGCTTTAGAAATCTCAAATCCCATACCAGACTGCCCATCAAAATTTGCAAAAACGGACTTCTAGGGTATAATAAATACGGGGGCTGCTACCAAAACGGACTTCAAAGCACTGAGAATAAAGCCTAGGGTTTCAATAAAAGAGTTCTGACGTAAGCATTAAACGAACTAACAAGCCCTAAGTCAAACAATTTAGTCAAGAGGAATAAATGAATGATAAATATCATAAAACGTGATCGAAATCAGAAGGGGTTCAACATGAATCAACAGAACCACAACAAGTCTCAAACTTCTAACTCAAAGGGGCAAACTCAAAGTAATCAAAGAGTACTAGAATGTGTCAAGAATTCAGCGGAAAAGACCAAGAGTAGTGGAGCCATGTATGGAGACACGACTACACTCAGTGTTCAGAACAATCGTCTTAATTAATTAATGAGGTCAACACCCGCCACCGCTCATCGCCATTCAACCTGCACATAAGGAAAACACATGCAGGGCTGAGTATTTTGAAATACTCAGTGAGCTCGTTGCCAAAACATTTTATAAGTTATACCGCCCTTACCAAGTGTACTCGAGTTTTACATTTTATCAAAACAAAATATCATCGAGTATCACAAAATATTTTCATAGATTGGCCAATCAAATATCTCCCATTTTCTCATCAAATTCCACAATCTCAATTATATCCATGGTGCGACGAAAGTGTGGCCACACTTTTCGCCCACGAGACCGGCCGACTAGCAAGGACGGCTCACGATCCCCTCGTGTACACAGCCTGGTAGGGTTTGCGGCCCGTACTCAGACCCGAATTCGTATAACATATCCACAGCCTGAGCCCAATGGAGCGAACTCACAAACTAGGCTTCAGGCGCACAATATCACAATAAAACAAACATAGGTATAACAGTTAAACCACCCTTAAAACACCAATCAATATTTTGCAAGTAGTAAAAGAGTTTAAGAATAAAGCCCACCTCGACTGCTTAGGTTTCAAGTATGTTCTTTCCTTTGTTATCCGGCTTCGCAACTGAGGTTTCACCTTTTTAATCACATAGGCACACATATCACAAATTAGGTTCAACACTACTCTTACTTATGCATGTCTCGATGTTTTTTCCTCTTCCCAACGATTTATCTTATCATTACTAATCAATAAAATCATGTCTATCGTACCATAATATTTAGCCATCAAACACACTCTACACAAACACAACACACACATGACACACACACACACTCACACACGACACACACACACACACACATGAAACATATTCCCACATCCCTTTATATCCCACTTTCACTCAACCAAGATGCATGAGGGTTCAAGAAGACCGATTAATCGGTTAGAGAGAAAAGGAATCAAGTAGAAACAAGGAGATGGATATAAAAATACCTTATGAGAAAAATGAACGGTAGAAATTAAGTAAAGACTTGGTTCTTCAAGAATTCTTAGATCAAACTTCAATTTCTTCTCAAAGGATGCAAGATTAGTGGAGTAAAGTAGAAGAAAATTGAGAGAGTATGAAGAGAGGGGGAGAGGGGACGAAAATTAGGAGGGGGCGAAAATTATGAGCTAGGGTTGGGGTCTTGGCTCCTTATTTATAGAGTCCAGAAAGATCTTTAGAATATTTGGTAAGATTTTATTCTCCACAATTAAATAAATAAATATTATGGAGTAGGGAGGAAGAATTAACAAAAATGGACTAGGGTACCAAGGCACGTAGTGTTCGAAAATAAGGCTACATAATTAGCCAAGATTTTGTTTTGGTATTTTTTCACGGAGTAGAATAAAATATCACGGAGCAAATTAAGTAAATAAATAAAAATCCTCCAATTTGGAGAATGGAACTAGGCGTGTACTTTGGGTTTTATATAAGGAATGGATATTTGACTATTAACTAAAATAAGATATGGCAAGATCTCTTGAGGTATGGAAAGATTTGGTAGAATATTTAAATTCTAGGTATGGAAGGAAATCAATAAGGGATCAATTAAAATAAAATAAATTCCTCATTCCCAAAGCTAGGTGATTTTCGAAAATCACCTTAATATCAATAAGGCTCGATTTTTCCCATTAAGAAATAGGGAAATAATTGGGTCTTGGATTTAATTTGGATAAATATCCCAAGAATTAAATTAAATCCGGAAAAATAGAATTCCTCCTTCAAAAATCAAGGGGGTTCGAAAATCTCAAGAATTGGGTGGCTAATATTTATGGAAATTTTCTCTAATATTCTCACTCACCCTTAATCAAATAATTTGCCACATAATCCCATAATTCAACATATCACATGCCACGTCATCAAATCAAATAAGTTTGACTTTTCAAACTTTCAACGCAAACCCTAGACTCAACTCGACCATATCATCACATGAAATTAAATGCATTCTCGATTCCACGTCATCAATCATAAATTCTAGGGCTCTAAAATTAGGGTTCTAATTCCGGGATGTTACATTACCTATGTTGAATAATTATATACACTACTACTTCCTCCACTATGTCGCTTTACTTTACTATTCTACATGGTACCAGAGCGGATTCGAATCCGTCACTAGGTTAGTCTGCAAAAAAAAAAAAAAAAAAAAAAAAAAAAAAAAAAAGTTAGGGTTTCGAAAATTATGGTTTTTTTTCTGGCCGCTGCTGCTCTGCCTGCTGTTCTACTCCACGCTATTATTTGCTCCTACTGTTCTGCTCCTGCCGCTCCTGCTCCGTTGCCTACACCTAATTTTTTAGTTGTTCCTCTACATTCTCTGCAGTTATCTGCTTCTACTCTGCTATTATCTATCTGCATCTGCAATTATCTGCCTGCGACTAAATTATATGCCTGCTCTGCAATCTCTGCAATTATCTGTCTGCTGCTCTGCATAAGATTCGCTCTCGTTTCATCATGTCTGATCTTAGACCGCCTATCGGAACCACCATTAAGCTAAATGGTTCCAACTATATGCTTTGGTCCCGTGCTTTTCTCCTATTTTTGGTAGGGGTGAGCAAAAAAACCGAAAACCGAATATCCGAACCGAACCAAACCGAAAATTGACAATTCGGTTCGGTTTTTTCGGTTATTCGGTTCGGTTCGGTTCGGTTTTAAAATTTTGAAAATTTCGGTTTTTCAGTTCGGTTCGGTTCGAAGGAAAAAAAAAAACCGAAAAACCGAATTTTATTTTAATAAGTATAATATTAAAATATATATACTCCAAATCTGTAACCCTAAAAATTTTCTTCACTCCCCGTCGTTCTCACTACTTTTTCTCCCAAATCTCTTTTTCTCTCATTCTTCAAGATTTCTTCTTGCCTCCATTCTCGATCTGTCCAAGCCAGCAAACCTCCTACCCATCTCCTATCTCTACCCATCCCGCCTCCGCCGCCTCCGCCCTCCAGCCGTGAAGCCCGTGCTCCAGCCCGTCGCCTCCACCCTCTAGCCATCCACGCCTTCTTCAATCCTCCAAAAGAAGGTAAAAACTCCACTCACCTCTTTAATTCCTATTTAATTTGTTAAGAAATTGCACTAGGATTATATATCAAGTTTGTTTCACAACTCTCTGCACATTTTTAATAATTCCAAAGTTCATGTATTTAGGCATTAATCTGTAAGTTAATATTTTTTAACAAATTATTAAACTGTTGAATTTGTTTAATTTGCTCAACTCTACTTTGATATTTGAAAATGAGTATATGAAATATTAATCAGATCTGCAATTAGTGAAGCTCATTCATATGGTGAAATTGAGAATTACTATGATTGTACTAATCAATTCAGATCTGCCTTCCGTGTCCCATATTTTAAAATTTTTGATATTTCAATTTTTTTAACCCCTCTGCCCTTTAGTCTTTTTACTTGGAAATATATGAATTCTCCATCTCACTATCAATAACTTATGAGATTATTTTGTTTTTCAGATTTAACTATGGACAAAGGATTGTGCCAAAGTTCATCCCTTTATGAGGAAGAATGTAATTGAAACTTTGAAGTTATTGAAGATTGAAGACTTATAGTGAAATCTCATTAGTTGTTGAAAATTAGAAGCTTGGAAGCATTGAAGACTTACTGTTTACAATTTGTTGAGGAGTAAAACTTTATTTTAGTTGACATTGTTATTGTAGCCTAAATTCTTATTTGTGTTGGTTCATAGATGTTTATCATGTTATGTTTTTCTTTGATTTCTTGTAAAAAAAATTTCAGTTTTTCGGTTTTTCGGGTTTTGGTTTTTCGGTTTTCTTGAAATCTCTTATAATTTCGGTTTTTCGGTTTAGTTCGGTTTTTTTAATTCAGTTTTCGGTTTTTCTGATTTTGGTTTTTCGGTTTTCGGTTTCGGTTCAGTTTGAATTTTTACATAAATTCGGTTTTTCGGATTCGGTTCGGTTTGGGCAAAAAATCGAACCGAAACCCGAATGCTCACCCCTAATTTTTGGGATCACAGAAGAAGAAAAGTCGTGTTCAAGCTGCCCCGCCTGCTCCTACAGATGCCAACTACGGCACTTGGTGTGCTGACGATTGCTCCGTCATGACTTGGATTCTCAATAGCCTAGAACCAGCTATCAGCCAGAATATCATGTGCTTGGATACTGCCAAAGCCATGTGGGATGCTCTACGGGAGATGTTCTTCAATGACAAAAACATCTCTCGGGTATTTGAATTGTATGAGAAACTTTTCTCTCATACTCAGGATACTCAGTCAGTCAATGATTACTTCTCTACCCTGAAAGGCCTTGCTGATGAGATTTTGGTTTATCATCCTCTTTCCTGTGATGCCACAACAAGAGCAAAACAATGGGAGGAATTTATGGTAGCAAAATTTTTGTCAGGTCTTAATGCTGATCTCCAGCCACTTCGAGATAGCTTGATGGCTAGTGATACCATTCCAACGTTGTCTAACGCGTTGTCTCGCGTTCTTCGTGTCTCCACTGGGCGTACGGAATCCACATCTTTTGCGAGTTCAGCTATGTCTGCTCGCGGTCGAGGTTCGTATGGTGGACGTGGCCGTGGACAGGGACGTGGCCGAGGTCGAGGAAGAGGGTTTCATGATCGACTATGTGATCATTGTGGTCGTTCGAATCACGAGTCTGATAAATGTTGGAAGAAGTTTGGCAAACCAGATTGGGCTAACAACACTGAGTTTACTGCGCCAAGTTTTTCATCTACTACTGATGCTTCTACCTCTGTAGCTGCGTTTGCTGTGTCTCCTGGTAAGTCTTGGATGTTGGATTCGGGTGCCTCTACCCATATTACTGGTACAAAATCCCTTTTGACATCTTTTTTTCCATCTTCTCTTCCATCTGTTCGTCTTGCTAATGGCAACTATTCGCCAGTAACTGGCACTGGTGTTGTCAAACCCACTACTCATATCACTCTTGATAATGTTTTGTTTGCCCCAAATTTTCCAGTCAGCTTAATATCTATTGGTAAGCTAACAAAAACTCACAATTGTTCTGTCACTTTTTATCCTTCATATTGTATCTTTCAGGACCTGCAGACGAAGAGGACGATTGGTGGAGGACATGAGCGTAGCGGTCAGTACTATTTGGATCCTGTTTCACTTGTCTCTCCTAGTGCTCTCTCTGCTGTTGTGTCTCCATATCAGTGGCATTGTCGTCTTGGTCATCCATCTTCTTCCAGTCTTCGTAGTTTAGTTCCAGTTGAGTCTGCTGATTTTAATTGTGAGTCATGTGAGTT
>NC_062970.1:3124183-3155431 GCF_023119035.1 Salvia hispanica | reverse complement strand
CGCCAAGTTCTTCATCTACTACTGATGCTTCTACCTCTGTAGCTGCGTTTGTTGTGTCTCCTGGTAAGTCTTGGATGTTGGATTCGGGTGCCTCTACCCATATTACTGGTACAAAATCCCTTTTGACATCTTTTTTTCCATCTTCTCTTCCATCTGTTCGTCTTGCTAATGGCAACTATTCGCCAGTAACTGGCACTGGTGTTGTCAAACCCACTACTCATATCACTCTTGATAATGTTTTGTTTGCCCCAAATTTTCCAGTCAGCTTAATATCTATTGGTAAGCTAACAAAAACTCACAATTGTTCTGTCACTTTTTATCCTTCATATTGTATCTTTCAGGACCTGCAGACGAAGAGGACGATTGGTGGAGGACATGAGCGTAGCGGTCAGTACTATTTGGATCCTGTTTCACTTGTCTCTCCTAGTGCTCTCTCTGCTGTTGTGTCTCCATATCAGTGGCATTGTCGTCTTGGTCATCCATCTTCTTCCAGTCTTCGTAGTTTAGTTCCAGTTGAGTCTGCTGATTTTAATTGTGAGTCATGTGAGTTGGGCAAGCACCATCGCACTTCTTTTCCTTCTCGAGTCAACACTCGTAGTTCTGCTGCTTTTGATCTAGTTCATTGTGATGTTTGGGGTCCAAGTAGGATTGAGTCTAGAGGGGTTTCAAGTATTTTCTAATCCTTGTTGATGA
The DNA here is from genome assembly GCF_023119035.1 of Salvia hispanica. NCBI lineage: Eukaryota > Viridiplantae > Streptophyta > Magnoliopsida > Lamiales > Lamiaceae > Salvia > Salvia hispanica. The sequence continues at coordinate 3,154,738 of NC_062970.1, read as the reverse complement.
TTATTCTCGTATGACATGGTTGTATTTGCTTAAACAAAGAAGTGAAGTCCCTACTGTTCTCAAATCCTTTTATCATGAAATAAAGACACAATATTCTGTTGATTTGCGTGTTCTTCGTACTGATAATGCTCTTGAGTTCACATAACAATCTATATCATCTTTTTGTGAAATAGTACCAAATACGGTCTCATGTCCACTGCCACAGTCATCTTTGCCTCCAGCTTCTGAAGATCCAACTCCTCCTGATGAGTTACCCATAGCTATTCGCAAAGGTAAACGTACTTGTACCACCAAACACCCTGTGTCTAATCATGTTTCCTTTACTCGCTTGAGTGCTCCTTTTCGTGCCTTTGCTCTTTGTCTTTTGTCTACAGTGATTCCAACTTCTTACCAAGAGGCACTCAAACACCCTTTATGGCGAGCCGCTATGGATGAGGAGATGCGAGCTCTCTTGAGTCGTGGTACTTGGATATTGGTACATGCCCCTAATTCGGTAGATATTGTATCTTGTCGTTGGGTGTTTACCATAAAATTTCTTGCTGATGGTAGTATTGATCGATACAAAGCTCGGCTTGTGGCCAAAGGGTACACACAAACTTACGGTATTGACTACTTTGAGACGTTCTCGCCCACTGCTCGTATGAACTCAATCCGCATTATGTTCTCTTTGGCTGTTAATCTTTTGTGGCCCATATATCAGCTTGATGTGAAGAATGCTTTCTTGTATGGTGATTTGACTCCGACGGTCTTTATGGAGCAACCTCCGGGTTATGTTGCTCAGGGGGAGGATGCTACTAAGGTTTGTTGTCTAAAAAAGGAAATTTATGGCCTTAAACAAAGTCCCAAGGCGTGGTTTAATAAGTTCAGTGGTGTTCTTGGAACTATTGGTTTCAAGCAATGTAAGTCTGATCATTCGGTCTTTGTGCGACATCAAGCATCGGTCATTGTCATTCTCATTGTTTATGTTGATGATATACTCATGTCTGGAAGTGATGTTCGTGGAATTGAGGAAACTAACAAATATTTGCAGCAACATTTTGTTATCAAGGATTTGGGGCGTCCTAAGTATTTCTAGGGAATTGAAATTGCACACGGAAGTTCTGGAGTGTCTCTATCTCAGCAAAAGTATGCTACAGATTTACTGAAAGAAACTGGATTACTTGGAACAAAGCCTGTTGATACTCCTATGGAAGTTGATCCAAGTGTTTGGGATGAAAGTGGAGAATTCTTAGAGGATAAAGCTAAGTATAGACGTCTTGTTGGAAAGCTTATCTACTTGACAGTAACAAGGCCAGATATTTCCTTTGCTGTTGGTTTGGTCAGTCGGTTTCTAGATAAGCCTAAGCAAGTTCACTGGGATGCAGCTATTCGAATTCTTCAATATATCAAGAAATCTCCCGGTAAAGGATTGTTATTTAAAAAGAATGGTCATCTAAACATCGAAGGATATTCTGATGCTGATTATGCCGGTTCTAAGTCTGATAGAAAGTCTACTTCTGGATATTGCACCTACTTGGGAGGAAACCTGATAACTTGGCGAAGTAAGAAACAACATACTGTTGCGAGATCGTCTGCTGAGGCCGAGTATAGAGCTATGGCTCACACTGTTACTGAGATGATTGGAGTCAAGAATCTACTTGGAGAACTGGGGTTCACTTTCAAAGAACCTTTACCTATGCATTGTGATAATTAAGCTGCAATCTACATTGCTAATAATCCAGTTTTTCATGAGAGGACTAAACATATAGAAGTCGATTGTCATTTCATTCGAGAGTGTGTTTTGAATCAGACAATTGCTATTCCTTTCACTTCATCGGCCAACCAGATTGCTGATATCTTCACAAAACTATTACCTGTGAAACGTTTTTCTGAACTTTGTACCAAGCTGGACATGATCAATATATATGATCCAGCTTGAGGGGGAGTGTTAATTTCTCATATGTATTCTGTCCCACATCGGTTATGTAACATAGCCTAGCTTAGTCTCTTGTACTATATATATGTTACCTATGTTGAATAATTATATACACTACTACTTCCTCCACTATGTCGCTTTACTTTACTATTCTACAATCTCAAAGAAACCAGTCCTAATCAATAGAGTAGTTATCCTCACAAAGTAAATCGTCTGCAGTAAATCGAAATTAATGATGTTATATGCATCAATATGCTTCGTATGGATCGTCGTTGTTTTAGTAGATTGTGTAAGTTACTTCAAACTCATGGTGGACTTCGTTCTTCCTAATATGTTTCTATTCAAGAACAGGTAGCTATATTTCTAAATATTATAGCTCATCATACTAAGATTAGAGTAATAGGTTTTCATTACATGAGGTCATACGACACAATAAGTAAATACATTAGAAATGTCTTGTGGGTTGTCATGATTGTGCATCGGTATATGTTAGTCACACCCCAAGCAGTTGAGGAAGGTTCAAGAGATAGTACATGGAAATATTTTCAAGTAAGACTATCGAGCCTTTTGTAGACAAATTTAATTTTTTCTTCTAGGATGTTTGAAAATATTAATTGGTATTCCTTTTTTAGGGTTGCCTAGGTGCACTTGATGGCACATACATCCAGTTACAAGTCCCAGCAGTAGATAAACCTAGATATCGGTCAAGAAAAGGTGATATTGCAACAAATGTTTTGGCGGTATGCGATAGAAATGAGAGGTTTGCGTATGTATTAAGGGTCTGCGTATGTATTAACCGGATGGGAAGGGTCTGCGGCTGATGGGCGAGTGTTGAAAGATGCAATTGGTAGAGAGAATGGTTTAAAAGTCCCAACGGGTAAGTAGGCTGGACTAGAAAATAATTACCTGACCAATACATAGTACACATTGACCTAGTAATATCAATCATTTGCTGGCCTTATATAGGTTCTTATTATTTGTGTGATGGTGGTTACACAAATTGTGAAGGATTTATAGCCTCGTATCGTGGATTTAGATACCATCTTCGAGAATGGGTGGCCGGTCGAAGAGTACCTCAAAATTACAAAGAGTATTTCAACATGAAACATGCTAAGGGGAGGAATGTTATTGAGCGCGTGTTTGGACAACTAAAAAGCCGATGGGCCATTTTATGCAGCAATTCCTTTTATCCAGTTGAGACCCAAAACATGATAATCATGGCTTGCACGTACTTCCATAATTTTATCAAGGAGAACATGGAGTATGATCCTGTGTTTGGCGACGAAGAATACATCGTTCAACTTGAGCAAATAACGTTAGCTAATGACGGTGGACATGAAGTATATATTGAAGCTGTTGAAGCGTCACAAGCTTGGAGTGCTTTTAGGGAACAACTTGCTCAACAAATGTGGCTAGAATGCTAGAATTATGTGATAGAACTTGTTTGATATTTTGTATTATTTTCTCTGTTAATCCATGTCGAATGGAACTGTGAGTTTTCAGATACCTTGATTAATGAAGATATTGAGATGGTTGGTCTTTAATGTGTGTTGTGATGAATTTACTAGTTTACAGGTTATTTTTATGATCTTGTAAATCACCAGGGTGCTTGGAGAAATTTTTTTACTTGTGCTTTGTGTTTATGATTGTAACTTGGTTGAGAAGTTAACTGAAAAATCAATGCGAGTTAACTGAATTAGTGTCAAGTTTTAGTAACAGGTAAGTTGAGCTTCAATCACTCTTGTTGAGCTGAGGTGGAATCAAGTTGTAAGTTGAGCTCCAGTTGCTCTTGTTAATCTAACTGGGAGTTTAACTTGAGAATCATTTTCTAGTTTTGTACATACAGAATCTGACCCAGAGTATTGCAGAGTGCAGACTTGATTCATCCATGATTTTCTGACAAATAGCTCTTGATATTTTTGAAATATACAATTTTCTTATAGTTGAAGTTAATATATCTTCCCTTCTCTAAAATATATTTGTTGTACTCATGAATTCATTTTCCTAGTTCCCCAAAATATATGTTGTATCTATAAGCATATTTCTTAATATGCAGTTTATACTATTTCGTAACATTTGTTACAACTTAGTTACCTCTATACATGCAGGAGCTATGAGTTCCTCACATAACAACAACTTTCCAAGACCCCCGGATCTTTCAGCGATGCCATCTCTTGCCTTGAATAAGGAAAGAAGAAATTGGACACTTACTGAAGAAGATGCTCTAATTGCAATTGTGAAAACAATAGCTGCAGATTGGCGCCAAGAGAATGCATTCCGAACAGGCTATCTAGAAGCTATTGAGAAACAATTGAAAGTTTGGTTTCCTGGAACTGATTTGAATACGACTAATGTGCAGTCTAAGTTGACAATATGGAAGAGGCATTACTATCTCGTGAAGAACATGATCAACACTAGTGGATTTGGTTGGAATGACTCTAGCAACATGATTACAGTTGAGAATGACGTATGGAAGCAATATGCTAAGGTAATATTTAACATAATTATGCATTAGTTTACTTATTTTGATTGCAAGGATTTTGACAATGAGTTTCATGTATCCTATTGAATAGGCACATCCACAAGCTAAATCAATGCGATTCAAGTCATACCGATTTTACCAAGAGTGGGTCGAGATCTTTGGAAAGGATACCGCAGGAGGAAAAAGTTCGCAGGGCACAATAGACCTTGCTAAAGTTGCAAAGAAACAACATGCCTCGGTAGATCTTGCTAAAGTGGCAATCCAAGAGCCATATCTACCTTACTTTGATGCAAGTGATTTCCCTCCCAGCTTCAATGCAAACACTCAAGATGACTCTTTCTCCAATAATAATGAAAACATCAGCCATGAGTTCCCCCACAGCTATGTACCTTTGGAGGAGGAGGTCGCAGATACACCTTCTCCCGGTGAAAGCAACTCAATCAATTCTACCAAAAGGGATGGTGAGAAGAAAACTAAGTCCACTAGAAAGCGTAGTCAGCTTGAATCTGCAACCTCTAAGGGCATGAATAACCCTGGCCCGGATTTGGGCCGCAAGTCCCCTCCACGTCATCATTCCCTCAAATTAGGGGTTCCAGGCCACAACTCCATTAACACCGCAGGCCACAACTCGGGCCACAACTCAGGCTACAACTATTCATTTCACAACATATTTTAATCGTAAAATAGAATACGTTGAACATAGGGCTGGCAATTTTTGACACGACACGATAACACGACACGAACCGGTACGAAATTAATGGGTTTGGGTCAGAGCTTATCGTGTTCGCGTCCTTATCGGGTCGACCCATTAAGGACACGAAAATTTCGTGTCGTGTTCGTGTCGGGTTCGGTGTCGGGTTCGTGTTATCCATTAACATTGCGTGTTCGTGTCGTGTTCGTGTTATCCGTTAACACATAATATTTTAATATTATTATTCTTATTAACACATAATATTTTAATATTATTATTCTTATTATTTTCATTTTTCAATACTTATTTTCGTGTCATTAATGGGTTCGTGTCGTGTTCGTGTCGTGTTGACCCGAAACGGTTCGTGTCGTTAATGGGTTCGTGTCGTGTTCGTGTCTGAGGGTAGCGGGTCGTGTTCGTGTTCGTGTTTGAGGTTTTCTTAACGGGTCGTGTTCGTGTTTGTTGTTATCGTGTTCGTGTCGTTATTGTGTCGACACGATAACGACCCGACACGCACGATTTGCCACCCCTAGTTGAACAATTAAAACCGAGAAAATTCATTGTTCAGTCAGAAAATAGGAAAAGAAAATTACAAATCCTAGAAAAAAAAAAATTACCAATACTAGAAAAAGAAAATTACCAAACCCTAGAAAAAAGAAAATTACAAATCCTAGAAAAAAGAACTACTTTTTCTTCATTTGTGCGCGAAGGTATTCGATCATCTCACGGTGCTTCGAGCTCGTACTCCGACATTCTCGAGCATCAATAAGACCTAGAAATTTTTTTTACAAATCCTAAAAAAAAATTATTAAGACCTAGAAAATAAAATTTTCAATTCCTAGAAAATATATTGAAATAATTTAGAGGATAGAAATGGAGAAATTGGTGAAAGAATGTTGAAGAAATGGGTATATAAATAGGCAAAAAAAAATCAAAAAAAGAAAAAAAATAAAATTTGGGGGTTTGCGGCCCGTCCCGTAGCAGATAACCCTAGGCCGGGCCGGACCCCGGGAGTGGCCTAGGGACGCAACTGCGGCCCCGGGACCGGCCCGGGCCGTGACTCAACATGCTCCAACGCTGTTCTCGGGCCGGGACTCGCGAGTTGCGGCCCGGCCCATCCGCGTTATTCATGCTCTAAGGACTCGGTTATTGTTGATCTCATGGATAAATTCTTCAAGCAACAAAATGAATAGATTGGTATTTTCGTCGACAAACTTGATAAACGGAGTGAACAATCGACGAGCAGCAAATCTGAAGTTGTTGACAAGACAAAGCTTGTTCTTGAAGCTTTGAGAAAAATAGCTACACTTACTGAGGAAACTCGACTGAGTTTTGCATACAAAATTACAGTTGATGCACGGGTCACAGATTTATTTCTCAATTTCACTGAAGGTGAACGTATTACATTCGTGAACATGAAGCTGGCCAACAAGGTATTGCCATAGAACTTCCCAAACTTTTATGTCACGTATGTCACCAAACATTGGGTGTTATTTTGACGATATGTTAACAGTTGTGGCTTGCTGTTTTTGCTGCTATTAAACAATATATGTAGGTAGTATCAGTTGGTGATGTTGGTTATAAGAGTTGTGACTTGTTGTTTTAGCTACTTTTCAACAATGTCTGTTGGTTGCTTTTGATGAATATGTATATGCAGCTAGATATAACTTGATGATATTGGCAACTTTTGATATTTCTTATACTCATATACTAGTATATAATTTGATAGAATTTCTTTGTGTGCCAAAAGAGTTTGGTGCACTGTAAAGAGTCAAAGTGCATTTGGTCTAGTTGTTTGTTGGAGTGCTACAAGTGCAAGCATCTACCTTTGTTTTTTTTCTCCATGATGATGCTTAAGAGATAGCAAGAATATGAATATATACAGATATATTGAGGGAGTTCAGAGATAAAAGAGAGGGAAGGAGGAAGGGACAGACTAATGTTCTGTTTCATATCCCAATAATTGTATTTATTTATTCAATAAGTTTGTGAAGCTTTATATTGAGCAGCTAATTATTTCTAATTAAATATGATTGAATTAGAGCTTAGGATCATACAATTGAAGATTCAATATGGTATTTGAATTTGATTATTGTTTAGTCTCATGTCACTCACCATTGTTTAATATGTAAATAATGACAATTATTATTATTATTATTATTATTATTATTATTATTATTATTATTATTATTATTATTATTATTATTATTATTATCATATTCCAATATTTTCATATCACTTTTTTTTTGACAAAACTTCTCTTCATTTTCAAAATATTCTCAATATTTTAGGAGCTAATGTTGAGTTTAATTAAAAATTATATTTTCATTTACATTGAAACATAAATTAATAACGTGCTCCTTCATATTTGATGACCTGCCAGAATGCTACAAAAATAAATAAATATTAGTTATTAAAATAAAATGATAAAGATGAAGCGAGATTTTAAAATGCAACTAATTAAGTAAAAAAAATATATGTGCCGTTGATATTCTGGAGTAAACTACTCCATATTAGACCAAATATTTGGGAGAAGTATTGTTAGGGGTATCTTAGTAAATACACGTTATCTTGATATTAGTAATATTTTAAATCAAACATATCTTCAATTATATTAAAATTAACATTCCAACCAAACACCTTTTTAAAACCATGATTCAATCTTTGCTCATCCAAGATACAATCTTGGTATTATTTTATCTTGCCAACCAAACACCTCCAAAGAAGTTACATTGTACGAACTAGAAGTTTCTACTCTGAAAGCATACCGTAAACCTATAGAGCAATACTAGTTTTTTAAACTAAAGGGCTATGGTAATACAGTTTATACTGAACAATGCCGAGAAAGCTCCAACATTACTGCCGCAACGGAAGTTCCCAGCCATTTTGTTGACAGAACTCATCGCATGACAATAGTAGCAATTCATGTTGCATATTCTTCTGGCGTGGAAGTAGGGGAATACTCAATATCAGTGACCATTGTTATCTTTCCATCTCGGGAACTTACATCCTCTGTCTGCGTCTTCCGTTCCTCCTTTTGTAGAGCGTTGCAGTGAATGGTGTGTGACACTGGTCTTTCTTCGTTGAATAATCTACATTTCAAATATGAGCAGTTAACAAGAAGCAGAACATAACAGAGATCAGAAACAATCTAGTCTATCGAAGTGGAGAAATTCAAAGGACGTACACTAACTTATCGTTAATACAATCAGTATATATCTACACGACTGTCGCTAAGCAATTTATAAAGATAAATGAGGTGAAGAAATTGTATCTAATGAGATGAGAAAATAATGAAATTTAATAATTAAAAAAAAAAAAAAAAAAAAACCTCAAGTGCAAGTTTACTTTGAATGATATTTCATTCAAATCATCCAATCCCCACTACAGAGAGACACTGCATACATATGTATTACAAGAGATAGCAGGACAGAGTCTTACGGGTGCTTGCAAAGTGTTGGGCATTGAAATGTGAGGGCATACTTGCATGTTGACAGCTCTGTAATCGAATTTATCATTGCTCTGGGTTCAGAACATACAAATCTGACCTGAAATTACAAGCCAGGTGATATGATTATCCTGGTTATTGGTAGGCACACACTAATAAATATTTACCTCCGTTTCCCTTGGCTGTTTTGTTAAATCACATAGTGTTCCATTATTAAAGATATGCGCATGATATCTGTGTATTGTAACAGTAAGGTTAGAATTTATGCAACATTTTTCCACATATAAATCTATTTCCATGGAGTCATCTGCATGTAAAACTGAAACTCATACCTTTGAGATGCATCTTTAGACCGGGGATCCTTCAATATGGATACATCAGAAAGATTTTGATTGTGAGCCTCTGTAGCTTCAGCATCATATACTCCCAAGAAAAATTCTTGAACCACCTATGAAACATGAAAGATTAGACCACATTTACATTGACAAGGAATCATGACCAAATATAAATGAGAAGATGCTGTGTACATTTTTCTTAAGAAAAGAGCTACCTTTTCATCCTCCAAATGAATTTGTCGCAATCGACGTTGATAGCAGAACTCGTATGACCACCATCCCTCTTGCTGCACTCAAATATTGTACAATGTAAGACTATCCATATCATAAAAAGAAGGCAGCAAAATGTACAGAAACCAGAATAATGAAGTTCCAGTATTTTTCAGAATCAATGAAATTTTGAAACCTTAATAGTAATAAGATTCTACTCATTTTTTTTAATAAAAAAAAAAACTAAACTTTAATTAAATTCATCTAGTTGTCCATGTTTGTTCTCTATTTTAGCGGTGAGAATTTTACCCTAATAAAGCACCGATCTTTCAGAACTTCAAGAAGCTCATCTGGTGTCTTCAGTTTCATATGCGTCTCAGATTCCATGATCATGCTACTTAAGTTCTGTTGAGCAACTGGCTTACCACTCTTGGATTTCTCAACTTTAGGCAAAAAGCAAAGGAACTTTTCTCCATGCTTGTTGGGCATGATAATGGACTCTTGGTCCTCATCCTGGAAAAATAGAAAATAGCCATAAAATGTTGTCAGTAGATGCGTAAACTAATGATATACTGCATATCTACTCATTTACTGATGCTATGAAGGGGTTCACTGACTTTTCCCTTTTCTTTAACGTGCTTTTCTGGGGCATTGTTGTATCAGAGATGAGAGTAAAAAATGCAGTCCTATACTGAAAAGTGACAAAAACCTATACCATAGAGTAACCATGTAATGGGTTTTGTTGTTTTTGTGAGGAAAGTTACATTGCAATATTAAATGATGGCTCTTTTGGAAACACCTATGTGCCTAAGAGTGGGCAATTGTGCTCTACAATCTTATGATTTAAGAGAAACTTAGTGAGGGATACCAGAACTAAAGAAAAAAAGTTATTTCTCAATAGACATTAAAAAAATATAAAACATAAAAAGAATCACATAACAAGTTGCCCACTCCTAGGTTATTGCAAGATGTTTGAACGTTCCACATCTACAAAAATTTTAAATCTTGAGCAAGTAGTAGCATGATAGGGTATATTTCCTACCGATTGAATATCCAAACAAGTTGGGTGGTAACTATGGTTTTAAGACTCAAACAGAAAGTAATGACACCATCTTGAAAAGTTAAACCATGACACACAATCCAAGAAGTTAAATGATAATCTATTAGACTTGAGATACTTACTGGAGCGAAAGGTGAATCCTCTGTATGAAATTCAATTTTGAATTTTGGATCCCGAGAGCTCCGGCCAAAGTTACTACCTACAATCCAAACACACTTGTTAAAATGAGTTGCATTGTATCACAAAGTGGTAAAATATCTCCACAAAGGCTGGAGAATAAACTTGGGGAAACCCAAGTTAAAAGGAAACCACACATGCTGCAGTTCTATTATAATCTCGAATAAGAACATTTTCTAACAAACTACGTCGTCCTGGTTACGAGCACTCTCAGATACTTGTACGAATTATGTCATACCAGCGTATATATTCAATGAACAAATTTGCAAATTATTCAGTTCAAATTATGATTCTTCAAGAATTGATTTGATAGCTTTACATAGTCCTGCAGAAGCTTTACATAGTCCTGCAGAAGCTCCACATATTCCTATATGATACATTGACATTCCTAAAACAATAGCATCACATTCTTCCAACTCTAAACAAAAAATTATCAAATTCTCCAGATTTTAATTTTTTCTTTCCTGAGATTAAACGATCACAGAAATACTAGCAATTTTCGAGTAGCTGCAAATACTGAGATTGAGCAAAATGACAACTTGACAGCAGTATAATCTACGACCAACCAGAAAATTATATGTAATGGTACCTGTATGAGCTGAAATGGTCTGATCGGAGAGTACGACGTTGCATAAGAAGGCAGAAACAAGAAGTGCGGGAACCCACCACCGCGCAAATCTCATGGCTTTCGGTATTTTTCCTTTCTGAAGCTGAAACTTTTGAAGCCCTAATTTTAATTATTCCCCAAATGAAGACGGTGATCTGAGCCGCGGACGAGTACTGAGATGTTCGACTGACCTGACAATGAACATATCCACGTATCCAGCCAATAGAAGTCAGCCACGTCAGCAGGCCAACCAGAAAACCATGGTCTTTTCTTTTATTTTTCTTTTAACGTTTTACTGATTTTATATCGTGATAACATAATACCAATGTTTTAAAAATCGGATCGGCCGGTGAACCGATGAGACTACTGGTTCACGGTTCAACCGGTCCGACTGGTTTAATCACTGGTCGAACTGTTTTACCTTACAAATATAAAATTAAATATGCTCTTATAAAATATATTAAATTTTGTGAGTAATATATTACAATTAATATTAACATATAACAAAAACATATATTAAACATTTTAAGTAAATTATATATTAAGAGTATTTAAAGTAAATGAATGGTAAAATTTAAATATTTATTAAATATATAAATTTTTTATTAATGTAGCCAAAAAATTACATATTTTACATATAATAAATAGATAACATTCATATTGTCTCAAAACATTTATGTGGTGAAATAATATTATACACAATATATAAAACTAAACATCAATTTTTAGTTAATTTGGATAAATATATACTCCCTCCGTCCTACAAAAGAGGTCATATTTTCCTTTTTAGTTTGTTCCACAAAATATGTCACATTTCTTTTTTTGAAAAAAATTTTCTCTCACATTAATATAAATATTACTATTTTCTCTTTCCACCTAACACACAAAACAAAACCTCCTAAAATCGCGTGACGTCCCACAAGTGTGACATCTTTTGTGGGACGGAGGGAGTACTATAATAGTATTATTAGTTATTACATAAAATTAAACTTGAATTATTAGTAAATATGGAGTAATAAACTATATTAATAATATATACTCCATATTACATCAATAAAAATAAAATTTAGTGGCTTATATTTAAAATTAAACATATCATAACTAAAAATTATTTTTTAAAGTATAAAACTAAACACAAATTATTAATTTGTGTGGACAAAAAATTATAGAGTTAATATATAACAATAATTAATGTTCACAATATTTCATTCAAGACTATGTGGCGGAGTGGTAGAGGTGTTGGTTTCTTACCTAGAGGTCTACGGTTCAATCCCCTCTAGTCTCATATTTTAAACAAGCTTTTAAATATAAAAGCAGGTTCCCGGTTTCTGGTTCAACCGGTCCGACCGGCCGGTTCCGACGGTTCAAGGCGGCTTAACACACGAACGGTTTTAGGGGCCGAACCTGACCGGACCGGACCAGCAGCCGGTTCGCGGTCCGATCGGTCGAACCGGCCGATCCGGCCCGATTTTTAAAACATGCATAGTACCCTTTCATATTTATTTTATTTACATTTTATTTGATAGAAATTTATAAAAAAAATTGAAGTTGATAGAAGACTATTTTAAAATTAAGAAAAATTATGTAAAAAATAAAGTAGGTTAAGATTATTTAAATATTAATGTAAATTTGACATAGGATATAAATGTACGAATCATATGTAATGTTAATCATATTATAACAAAAGATTTGTATTTTATCAAAATTTTTTGAATTGTCAAAAAGAAATAATCTGAAATTACATTTATTATCGAATAAAGAATAATTTAAAATTACAATTGTGATGTAAGAGTATTAGTAACGATTAGCTCTTAACCATCTCATCCCCTCCCATCGAAACAGGATGGTTAAGGGTCGTCATTGCAGGTGTCCCATCCCACTGAGACGGCGGGAATGGCGTCTCTTGACGAAGGGTTGAGCCCCATCTAGCCAGACGACGTGGCACTCTCTGACCATTTAAATTTGATTTTTTAACGCAAAAATAAATCTAATAAATTTATCTCACTCCTCTAAGTATTTTACTATTTAATTGCCCATTTTTTGCATTTTTTTTATCCTCCAATTCATTCCATAATCATCAATAATTCTACAAATACTTCATTCATTACATAATCTTTTTCACACCTAAAAAATAATTTCACTCATTTTTTTCTATAAAAATATTCATTTGCATTATCAGTTCAAGTATGGTTAGATACAGGGGACGAGACAGACTAAACCAAACGACCCCCCAAACTCCCACAATTGTTTTAATGGAAATGTTGTTTGCCGTTAGGCCCACACGCGGCCACAACGAGTAACGCATTACCAAACAGTTGAGTTGCTCATGTCTCGTTTGAACATGTCGATGCTGCCAGAAGAGTAATTTTTATGATTTTTTATTTTAGGATTTTTGTTATGTAATTTTTAATTTTAGAAATTTGTAATGTAGTTTTTTGGATTTTAAATAAAGATTTATTAATTAAATATTTTTATCATTAATTATACTTTTTAGATGATGTCCCTTTTTAAGATGAAATAAAAAATGATGGTAATTAAATAACTTGTAAAATTAAATACCTACAATCAATCTATTCAGACATATGTGTCAATACTTAATAACTAGTAGTAGTATAAATCATTAATCGCGATAATAATCACATATTTATTATATTTCATTCTAGGGAGAGGATCAATTGCTAACTAATTATTTATTTAAAATCAAGACTAATTCTTAACTATTAGATTAGTGGTAGATATAATGCCAATTAAACTATATTTTAAATTTAAATAATTATTAATTAAAACTAAAGGGTATTAATATTAATTCCTCTTATTAAAATTATCCTAAAACTTTAAATTTACGTAACTCTCTCGATTTAAATTATTTTTTCACAAAAAATATATCAAATTAAAGGTAATTTTATATGGATTTTAACGAGATCTCAATTGCATATGTACCGACGACGTTCAGATGATGAAATTTGATATATTTTTTTTCAGTTTTCGTAAATGTTGATAACAGATTTTTATCAACAAATACATCAAAAAATTTCAATATAATGCATATAAAATCTCAATAAAACCATGTAAAAATCTCAATAAATATGTGTTGATATTTTCATGTACTTATATTGAGATATTCATGTCATTGTGTTGATATTTGTTATACACTATGTTGATATAAATTAAAAAAATACAAAAATTATGATATGATAACAGAACGACGATCTTATCCTTTTATTGATATTTTGTTTACTATTTATTGAGATTCGTAAGATTTAATCTCATCTATTTATTTTAAAATTTAATGGTGTAGATTTGATCTCAATTTTAGATTAGGATGCTATAAACATTGGAAGATTACCCTTTGACTGTATATTAAAAAAAATTAATAGTAGTACTAGTGAAATAGATTACCGATTACAAATTTTGAAGGAACAATTATAAGAGCATCCACAATGGATGCCCGATCGCGCGCCCGATCGGCCGAGATCGGGCTCGGGCGCGGTCGGGCATCCATTGCAGCAGTCGGTCGAGCCCGAGCGCGACCGATAGTTCGGTCGCGCCCGATCCCGAGCCCGACCGATCGGGCGTGAGCTCGGGCGCCCATTGCAGAGCCGCGCCCGAGCCCGAGCCCGAGCCTTTTTTTTTTTTTAATTATTTAACCCTAATTTAAACCACTATAAATACTCCATTTTCTTCACTTTTCACACACCAAACCTTTCACTTTCTCTTCTATATTCTCTCAATATCCACACTTCCAACAATGGATCCGAGTCAATACCCGAGCCCGAATAATGTCGACGACGATATGCCGATGTTTGGAGGAGGAGGCGGCGGCACAAGGCGATCGAGGAGTTCGGAGGTTATCGCGAGGTGGTTGAGTATAGGTTTATACTTGACGCCCAAAACAGCCTTCGTGAAGAAACCGATCCGGAAGCCCGACAGAGGACTAAGAATATGATCAAGAATTTGGCGCAGAGGTTGAATTTAGATGGCTAGTTTGGTTTTTTTTTTTTTTTAGTATTTTAGTTTTAATGTAGTTTTTTTTTAATCTAAGTATGATGTAGTTCCACTTTTCTATTAAGTAATGTAGTTTTTTTTTTTTTTTTTTTGCATTTGTGGTGTTTGAAATAATATATTTTGATAATTTATAGTAATTAAAAACAAATTAAAAAAAATAATGATTTAAAATTGAAATGAAAAGTGGATAAGAGATAGGGCATGCACTAGGGCTCCACCATTGCAGAAAGATAAAACATGCTGACGTGGCAACCACTAGGACTCTCACTAGGGCTTCCACTAGGGCATCCATCGTGGATGCCCTAATTGTGAGACTAAAGTCCTATAAAGGGATTTGGGAGAGATTAAGTAAGGATTCATTGGTTTATCCAAGTGTTGTTACATACAATGTCGTGATCAGTGGTTTGTGTAAGTGTGGGAGGTTCGGAGAGGGCGTGGAGCTGTGGAAAAGGATGAGACAGAATGAACGGAAAATGGATTTATACACGTACAGTGCTTTGATTCATGGGATGTGTGAAACTGGGGATATTGATGGGGCTGAGAGGGTTTATAAAGAGATGGCTGAGAGTAAGATATCACCCGATTCTATTGTATATAATGCAATGCTGAACGGCTATTTGAAGGCTGGGAGAGTTGATGACTGTTTGAGGTTGTGGGAGTTGATGGGGAAGGAGGGTACGCGAAGTGTTGCTAGTTTTAATATATTGATGAAAGGGCTATTTGATCATGGTGACATAGGCAAAGCATCCTCTGTATGGGAGCTCATGCAGGAGAGTGGTGTTGCTGCTGATTCCACAACTCATGGTATTTTAGTCCATGGGCTGTGTGACAATGGATACAGCAGCTATGGTTTACATGCATTGAAGACTGCTGAGGGGAAAGGAGATGCTCTAGATTGCTTTGCTTATTCAGCAATGATCAACAGGTTATGTAAAGAAGGAAAAATTGATGAAGCAGCTTCTGTGCTGAATGACATGGTTAAAACTGGCCTTGTGCCGAATGCTCATGTTTACAATGCTCTGATCAATGGTCTTGTAGGTACTTCTAAGATTGAGGATGCAATTAGGTTGTACCATGAGATGGGAAAGGCACATTGTTCCCCCACTGTTGTTACCTACAATACTCTTATAAATGGGATGTGCAAGGCTGAAAGGTTTGGTGAAGCGTATGACCTTGTGAAAGAAATGCTGGAGGCTGGATGGCAGCCAGGTGTTATCACTATTAGCATATTGATAAAAGGTCTCTGTTTAAGACATAAGGAAGACATGGCTCTTAATCTATGGAACCAAGGTATTAGCAAAGGTCTTAAACCTGATGTACAGATGCACAATATTTTGATTCACGGCCTCTGTGCTGCCGGCAAAACTCAACTTGCTCTGTCATTATACTTGGACATGGGTCATTTCAATTGTGCACCAAACCTTGTTACCCACAATACTCTTATGGAAGGTTTTTATAAAGAGGGTGACCTAAGAAACGCTACTGTAATCTGGGCTCGCATCTTAAGAAATGGTCTACAGCCAGATGTCATTTCTTATAACATTGCACTTAAAGGTCTTTCTTCTTGCTGTAGAGTATCAGATGCCATTTTGTTCTTACACAATGCTTTGGCTAACAAAATTGTTCCAACTATAATTACGTGGAACATACTTGTTAGAGCTGTTATTCAATTTGCAGATCCAAAATAATTTGGTTCATGAAACGACTGACAGTGCAGATGACATGATTGCTGAGATTTAGTGAGGTATCACTTGTCTGCTTCGGTTTGTATCTTTAAACCAATCTAGTTTTGCAGAATATATTATAGTTCTGCTTCCTTGTGTTTTCAGGAACGGGGGATGCAGGGTAAGATAATTTTCCCTTGCTGTAAGACTACGAGAAGAGCATATTGCAGTATTAAAGCAATGTATGTTGACTCCAGATCTATATTACCCCTTACTGTCCTAACACTATAGAGTCATTAATTCTAAACAAGGCAGTCTTTTGGAGTTTGGAACATGTTGCCTTATTTTGCTGCTTTTTGTGCTGATTCTTGCTAGCTAGCTAGGAGAATCATGGAATTTCTTTTAGTAGGAATGTTAGAATGAATTCCTTATGAAATTGCTATTTTTCATGTGTGAATTGCTATTCCCTTAGCAAATTGCTATTCTTCATCTTCGTTTTTTGCTCTTATTTCTGCTATTTCTTTCCCTTCCTTCAGCAGAAACTGTATAAATAGGTAGTAGTAGAAGAAGTTCAATATACAGCATAAACAGCATGTTTAGCCTGATATATCAGCCACATATAGTATTGTTTTATTGGGAGTTATGAGTCATGCTACATTTGGTTAGAGTTATCAATTATGATAAGTATAGACTTATAGTTAACGTAAAGTAAATTTAAGATTGAATGTAACCTGGTGATTCTGGGAATTGGTCGGGCAAGAAAGTTGGAATAAATTCCCTTAGCAAACTGGTATTTTTTAGTTATTTCTTTCTATCCCTTCAGTATACAGTTGTTGGTAGAAATCAAATACAACATCAACATGGCTTTGGTGATGATGATTTTTTTATCAGGAACTTTGGATTGATGCAACAGCAAGTTCAACCTGATCACCTGATGTATCAGCCCCGAATAGTAATATTGTATTTGGAGTTATAATCCATGCAACAAGTACAGTCTTCCAGTATATTCCCTGAGAACTATGTATACAATTTCTGTCATGCTCCTTCACATCATTCCTTCTGGATTTGGCATTCGAAGTATTCCACCATTTTTTGACTCTCCTCAATCTCCACCTTGCTGAGCTCCATGGGCTCCTGAAATGCTTGCATTCGACATTTTATGTCCCATTATCTGCTCGAGAAAATAAATATACCTGGTTATTACCAAACCTGAAACTAATGCTTCCTTACAGGTGAGATTGCATGTCAACATCATTTTAATTCTTTTTTATCCCAGATTCCAACCATTCTGCTGCTTGAATTGTAGAATGAAATTATATCAAGGAAAAGGAAAAGATTGCATGAAGCAACAAAAAAAAATCCACTGACAATCTTCTAGCAATGGGTTTCGACAGACATCAGTATACCTAAACTGCAGAAGTTTTATCGATATTGTTTGTCTATTGTTCTTCTTTCTCATTTATTTGCAAGTTGCTCTAATAGTATTCCCATGCTTATTTATTTACAAATTCTCCTGCTGTTATCAGTGGAAGCAGCTCTTCGTAGGTGGCGTAGGAGCAGACCACCAAGTTGGAGTATCAACTACTGAAGAAAGGGGCGGCAAAGTTAGCGTAGGTGCAGGCCACAAAGTTGGAGGGTCATCTGAGTCAAACCGAGCCCATGGAAGAGCGGGACGTAGAGATGGAGGATGAGCTGACTAGGGAGTTGGGAGCTGCAGACGCTTACGCAGACTATGATATTGAAGTCACAAAAGAAGGTGAAGCCATTTAATGAGTATTTAGCACTGATCAGCTCTGCAGAGAATGCTAGAAAGAGCCATCTTCCACAGTTTATCGCCTTGATTTATTTCCTTTTGTACAGTTAATTCTGTTATTATCCTAGTCTACCTTAGGTTTTTCGAATTGATAAATGACATCTCTCTGATGTTGGTTGGTTATGCTGGTAAACTAAGTCAGTCATTTCAATTAAAGCCTACTACTCCCTCCGTCCCCTAAATATTATCCCACTTTGACCTGGCATAGGTCTTAAGAAATGTAATAAAAAGTGGATTGAAAAAGTTAGTAGAATGTGAGTCATACTTTTATATATTAACAAGCCTTTCTTGATAATACATACGCCACTCTGCAAAATAATTCTTAGAAAGTCACTCTGCAAAATTTCTTGGAAAGACGCGATCCTTTCTCGATAATACATATGCATTCATATATACACCCGAATTGTGGCGGTACAATGCATGACACTCATTTTCCCGCCAAAAACTATGCCACATGACATTCCAAAAAACCATCTCTTTATATATTGATAGATTTTATAATAAAATATGAGTAGGAATGAGTTAATGAAATATAAGATCCTCTATAAAAAAATGATAAAAAGAGAAATGAGACGAATTTTATGGGACCAACGGAAATAGAAAAATGAGACAAACTTTCAAGGATGGAGAAAGTATTATTTTAATCTCTTGTTTCTTCCAAAGTTGAACGAGCTAAGCTTTTTTTAGGCTAAATATTTATTTTGAGATTTAACTCATTTACACTAACACTCATACCTAGTGTATCGAATCTCCGAGAGTAGTAGTTGAAGGAGAAACGTCTCGGCAATTGAAAATTAACAAGATGGCAAAATAAAAAATTAAGTAGCTTGAGAATTTGCCTTCACTTTTATCTTAATACTTAGTTACCAAAAATTAAATTTCAAGAACAACATTTATTGGTACCCACTACTAGGGGAGTGTTATATTGCTAACTCATAACTTAATTGCTAACTACAACTAAATAATAGCCATTAGATATTCAAATTAAGGGCTTAGATCATTAATCCCTAAATGTCAATACGATCAACGAAAAACGTCAATAAAGCCATATGATTAATTCCAATAAATATCAATAGGGGTATTAATGTCAATTAACTACATGTTTAGTTATAACTAACTTTTAAAAGAAATCCCAAAACTTTAAATTCATATAACATATATCAAATTAAAGATAATTTCATAAGGATTCCAACGATATCATACATGCATATGTTCCGACGTCAAAATTTGAAAAAAATTTCAAAATTTTTTAATTTTTTCGTACAAGCAGGAATGTCAACATACTATATAAAATATGTCAATATAATACATGTAGAATGTCAATATAAGCAATGAGTTAACATTCTTAAAGCATTGTGTTGATATTCTCAAAGCATTGATTGATATTTTCGAAACACTATATTGACATTTTTATGCAAAACCCTAATTTGATGTCTTTTTTTTATCTTTTTTTATTTTATTAATAAAAACGAAAATTACAAATGGCAAATTGTAGACCACACGTTTTCTAAAATCCTATGGCCTTAAATTAGTTGTAGTTAGCAATTAAATAATGAGTTAGCAATTGATCACTCCCCTACTACTATATTCATTCCCAATCTATTAGTATATATATAAGCATTCTAATCAATGTTTGAAATTTTATTTATTTATTTTAGTCTAAGCCAAGAAGTAGTCGGAGACCACAGTGAAGCTTAGATCCAAGCAGTATACAGTGAGCCAGTAAACGAGCCTTCTTCAGATCCCCTCAAATTCCCAAAATTGGAGCCCTAATGCATCAATTAGGTGCTTAATTTGATACTTGATCACTCCGATTGTACATATTCAATACAATGGCCAAGCATTCGGCGGTGGCGTCGTTCGTCCCACTCCAAAAGCGGTGGTCCTTGATGATACTATTATGCATCGCTCTCTCCACCGCCGTCGCGTTTTTTATCGGAGCCTCATTCAATTCCTGCAACTCCGCAGAGTACCCTGACCGCCACAATTTCAATGCTCCGGTTCAGTCAATCTACTCCGGCGGCACCTCTGCCGCGAAAGAAGAAAACCCTCTCGATTTTATGAAATCGAAGTTTGTGCTCATGGTCTCGCATGAGCTCTCGCTCTCAGGTACTTATAATTTTACTGTAATTGATATTTTCTCCGGAATCTTGTTGATGGAGTGAAATGCGCAATTGATCAATACTAAGATTACGAATTATGACTACTCTCATGAGAAATGCAAGACTTTTAAGGATGATGTGATGTGGGCGGGGTTTAATCATTCACGGTATTCCCTTTTAGTTGAGATTGTGATTTAGAAAAGTCTAGTTTGTATGTAAGTGTTTGGCTAAATTCTCATGTTCATAGCTTTCAGCAAATTTTTTTTCCTGAAAAATGTGTTATATTTGAAAATGCGTAGCTTGACACTGATTGCGTAGACAAATCCAATCTTTTGGAAATAAATCTGTAAGAGACTGGAATCGAAGTTCATTTAATCATTTTCCTAAATACTTTTGTCAGGTGGACCTTTACTATTAATGGAGCTTGCCTTTCTGTTAAGAGCTGTTGGTACACGAGTTGTCTGGGTCACGAATCAGAAGCCTGCTGAATCAGATGATGTGGTATTCAGTTTGGAGCAAAGAATGACTGACAGAGGAGTGGAGGTATGTTGCAGCTCATAATATTGAATCAACCTATTGAGCAGTATTCTTCAACTAATATTGAATCATAACAGTGATTTTTTGCATCTAATGCAGATCATGTCTGCAAAAGGGCAGGAAACTGTCGATGCAGCTCTTAAAGCTGATCTAGTTATTTTAAATACTGCTGTAGCTGGCAAGTGGCTGGATGCTGTGCTCCAAAAAAATGTTGCTCGTGTACTCCCCAAGGTTTTGTGGTGGATTCATGAGATGCGAGGGCATTACTTCAAACTGGAGTATGTTAAGCACCTCCCTTTTGTTGCAGGTGCCATGATTGATTCACAAACTACTGCTGACTACTGGAAGAACCGAACTCATGAACGATTAGGGTATGCCACTTTTGAATATTATAAGACACTTAGGGTTCTTTTTTGGCTATTTCAAGAGATTTTGTTTGTGTAACTGTAACAGAATTCAGAAAAACAATATTCAGTTAGCTGATGATTCCTGTCTTTGCTGACTTCACTATTCTACTTTTTTTCTTATTCTTTTGAGCAGTCTTCTCTATTCTACTATTATTCACCCCTGTATCCTCTAATGTTGTAATTTCGCAAGAATTCACTTAATGCATCACATTAGGTGCTTATCTTCCAGTTTGTCCTTTCTAAGAGATCAATACATTCTTTCCTCCCAATTGTGCAGGATTAAGATGCCTGAGACCTATGTTGTGCACCTGGGGAATAGCAAAGATTTGATGGAAGTAGCCGAAGATAGTATTGCTAGAAGGGTCCTTCGGGAGCATATTAGGGAATCTCTTGGCATACGAAAAGATGATCTTGTGTTTGCCATTATCAACAGTATGCTCTTCAACCAGTGAAATCTTAGTTTATCCGTGACTAAGTATAGCTGATGATACATTTTGGGCTGAACTGTATAAATGTTGAAGTAAAGAATTATAATCTCTACTTAAAACCCCTAAAGAAACATAATCTCTACTTAAAACTCCTATTATACTATGCTTTGAAAACTCTTGATCCAGCAATACATTCCCTATTTCAATTTCAAAACAAAAAACACAAAACTAAATTCTGAGCTAGAGTTTCTTTGTTACTGTAGGTGTTTCCCGGGGGAAAGGTCAGGATCTATTTCTTAAAGGTTTCTATGAAGCTCTGCAACTAAGCAAAGAGAGGAAGCTTAAACTGCCACCTATGCATGGGGTTGTAGTGGGTAGTGACATGGGTGCCCAGACTAAATTTGAAACAGAACTTCGCAACTTTGTTGCTGACAAGAAAATTCAGGAGAATGTTCACTTCGTGAACAAAACATTAAACGTTGCACCTTATTTGGCTTCAATTGACATTCTTGTTCAAAACTCGCAGGTACTTTAATCAGTACATGTACCAATCACCTATGTTTTATGTGTTACTCTGTTACAAGTGTTTTGATCCAATATAATGTCATTGTATCATCTATCTTTGATTAGATTGTTATAATGGAATCTCGTGGTCTTAATGCTAAGGAAACGTCATGGAAAACATATGGAAAGCCATTTTCTTATGTCAAAATTTGAAACAACAATTGAACTGTAGTATTGAGGAATATGATCCACTTGTATGTATAGATGAGATTGATTTCTGTTATATTTTAATTGTAGGCCCGTGGTGAGTGTTTTGGGAGGATTACCATTGAAGCCATGGCCTTTAAGCTGCCTGTACTGGTGAGATTTGCAATATTGTTTTGTGTTTTTTGGCTGTGCATGCAACACATTGAGTTTCTCGTAGTTCAGTTATCACATGTATAATATAGTCATGGTCATATTACTATTTTGGGCAGCAGCTTAATTTTAGTTGACTGGGTGGGTTATCTTATGAATATTACTGAACTTATATCTCATATTCTTCTAGGGTACTGCAGCTGGAGGTACAATGGAGATTGTAGTAAACGGCACGACAGGTTGGCTTCACCCAGCTGGCAAAGAGGGTGTAACACCCCTTGCAGAAAACATCATTCAGCTGGCCACAAATGTAGAAATGAGAAGAACAATGGGGATGAAGGGTTACGCTCGGGTCAAAGAAATGTTTCTGGAACACCATATGTCACATAGAATATCCTTGGTCTTGAAGGATATTTTGCAGAAAGCAAAGAGATCAATTAATTAACTAAGAAACCACCTTTCAGGTACTAGGCAGACTCTTTCAACTTGCAAACACGATAATAACGTGGATCAGCTTTCATAGATGCTGTAACCTCTCTCTGTGCTATAATGAGAGAAAACGGTTGTGTTAAACTTTAGGTATCACTGGCTCTCAAGATAACGAGAGAGAGCGCACATGTGACATGTCTGCTTTAAATTCTTTTTATGATACATAAAACATGACTGTGGCATTGGCTATTTTCTAATAATTCAGTTCTGCAATGTCTTGGCCTATATCTCTCTTTCTAATCTAGTGAAAACAATGTGTATGGTACTTATTATCATTCTGTGCCAGATCCGTAATAGTTATTTGTCATTGCAGGTAAAAGAGCATGAAACTTTCGATGCAGCTCTTAAAACGTTTTGGTCACGTGGCTCCAAGACAATTTTTCCTTGTGGTGGATCCAGCAACGTGAGGCCATTATTTTAAACTGGTTTTGCTGCACTAGCCATGACCGATTCGCTGGATGCACCGGGTTGATTGGGGTATGCCACTTTAAGAGTCTTATCCCTGTGTTTGCTTTATGGCCATTTCACATCAATCAGCTGCAGCAAATGCCCAAATAACTGTGTATCCATATTTGTGACTTAAATAGCTCTAGCCATTTCATGTATAAAGTTCTTTGACATTTATTTCATTCTCACAGCTGCTACTTTCTGATAAATTTTATTTAATTTAATTTCCTCGTTTATTTGTATATGGGGGTAAATTAAGTAATACAGTACATGTTTGCACTCACTTCATCATCAAGGTTGTTTAGATTTTGAGTTGTTTTTGTGGAAGATTTTGAATTTTATCGAATAAATTAATCTTGTGATGATTTTATCAAATTCATCAAATACTAGCTTACCAATAATTATTTCACTTCATCCACAAACAAAATTGTTGTCATATAGAAATGAGAAAATAACACTTGACTTTTAATATATCAAGGAACGAGCCAAACCTATCAAGCATTCAAGCTATAACAAACATCAAACTTTGTTTAGTCGTTGATTAATACAGCTAGTAATTAATAAAACCATTGGATCAAAATGATAAACATTCATTTGAGTGGAATAGAAGCAATCAAAATAAAGAAGAGAATATTTATTAAACGAATAAACAAGAAAAGAAGAGAAGAAAATTGGCGGTATTATAAAAAAGTAGTAGTACTACTATACGTTAATCTTTGTCGATGAATTATTATGTTTTTCAAAGTGAAAAACAGTTGTCTTGCAAGTGATGTAACTTTATAACTTTTGTTCACATGTCATGCTCAATATTTCTTCATATATTTCCTTTTTTTTAATTTCACAAACCTGATTCAGTTGAATTAAATGCATGATTTTTAAGTTCTTTCTTCACGAATGAGAATGACGATAAAGTGCACTCTAATTTAACTTTTTATCTCAAGTTCTTTTTACACGTCTACTTTTTTTGGAGTAATGTTGATGATGTTTTGTTTTCTATTGTTGATATATCATTTGATTATAGAGTTCAATTGAAAAAAAAAACAGTATGTAATGTGTCAATATTTAACGAGAATGGAAATTCAAAGTGAAACTCTCCTTCAAAATACAATTCAGAAGTGGTTTGGACAATTCAATGTGTGGAGTTACACGTCTCAAATGAATTCCGTGACACAACAATGTTTTTATTCTCAATTACTATATACATGTTGAGTATTAAGAAAAAAGACTTACATAAATAAATAAATAAAAAGTATATAATGACATTTTTTATAAGATGAGTGCTCGGATTTCTCGTCTTCCAAACAATAATAATTGAGTAATTATGATTAATCTCATAAGATTTAAAAATAAAATACTCCTTAAATTGATGATGTTTTAAGTTTTCTTATTTATCACATCCATATACAAAATTCTAATAATGTTCAAAAGGAAGTCATCTCATTAAAATAGTACTCCTATGTATTTTAAATTTTCCTTTCATTTCTTTTAATTATTCTTTTCCTATTTTAAATTTAATTTTAATGAATCGATATGGCATCACCTAAAAAACCGTCATTTTATTACATTTTCGAATCTGTACGACATATACTGATCATTAACTAAAATTTTGTAAATAATATATAAAATTATTATTATCCCTTTAAAATTATGTCCTCTTATTGTGTAAGATTTCGTACTTGTTAAGGAACAATTTTCCACCTTATTATCTAAATTTATCCGGTATTTATATGTTGAAATCAAACAACGGTGTGACTCGTGTGACTATTGTAATAATTTTCAAATAAAAATATTGGAAAAGTTATATCTTTTCTTTGCATTCAATCAATGCAAAATATTACGAAAACAACAACATTAAACACAATGGTACATCATGTCCATTTCACATTTAATGGTTATACTATGCAACTTTGTCCCTATCAATATAAAATATTGTTATCGAACCAATCATCAAATTTATCGTACCTCTTCATCATGAACAAATACGTCATTATCTTAACCATTAATCACCCAAACTCAAGCACTTTTACTTCTTCACGATTCTCTACATACACTCTTAAATTATGTTAAAGTCTTAAAGAAAAGTTGAGGTTCTAAATGATGATAATTAGAGTGGCAACACGTGGCTAATTAACCCTCCAAATTGCCTAACGAAAACAGTTGTAAAGAAAGTTAGTTAAGAAATCATGGTCAAATGAAGACAGTTGGGTTAGATGACGTCATCCACAATCTTGAAATACACGGAAAACTGGTCCCACAACATGTTGTCCATTTCCTATTTTGTCTGGAAATTAGCTAAAAAAACATTGATATTGTCAAATTATTAACTAAATTAATATCCCACTTTCGATTAAATTAACTAAAAATTGTTGCATGCCTAAAAATTTTTGAAGGATTTTTCACGTGGGGACCTGGAAAAATTCCATCTTTGTTCCTTGCTTTATGTGGCTTTTCCTAGTTCAATGATCTACAACCACATAATCCCATCCACAAACCTACAATTTTATAGATTTTCGAGGAAAAACCCAACAAAATTCTGAAGGGGTTTCAATAAAGATTGAGTTTTTACAGATAAGTTTTCTCTGTCACCACCATATTTCTCTATCACCATATTTTTGTCATAAAACCTTGTTTCTAGCTGAATAAAGGTTGCACCTTTATCTTCATTTCTAAGCAAATCTTGAATTGCGTGTTGGTTAAGGGAGAGCTTCTTGCTTTTTCCCCCTTGCTACTTTTTTCTTTTCCATTTGTGGGATTTTGGAGGATTTGTCTCTGGTTGTCTTGATACATATTTGGGGATTGATTTCAATTTCTGTATTCTAGAATCTTTCTTGATTGGAGCTAGTTAATCAGTTGGCTTTGGGAATAAACTTTGTTCAAACATTTATTTCCATTTCAAGATTTTGGTAGTTTGGAATTGATATTGGGATTTAGCAATGGGGAAACATGGTGGGAAGAAGAAAAGTTCTAGTGGGCAGAAATCAGGTGAATCAAATAGTACTAAGCAAAGAAAAGGCAGTGAGGGTAGCCAGAGGGCTTATGATAAGGACACAGCCATGTTCATTTTGATGTCTCAGGAATTGAAGGAAGAGGGCAATAGGTTGTTTCAGAAAAGGGATTATGAGGGTGCTATGTTGAGCTATGAGAAAGGGATAAAGTTGCTTCCTAGGAATCACATAGACGTTGCGTATCTGAGGAGCAATATGGCCGCGTGCTATATGCAGTTGGGAATAAGTGAGTATCCGATGGCGATTCGTGAGTGCAATCTGGCTCTTGAAGTCTCCCCGAGATACAGCAAGGCGCTGTTGAAGAGGGCTAGGTGTTATGAGGGACTGAACAAGCTAGATTTGGCGCGTAGAGATGTTGGAGCGGTGCTGAAGATGGAGCCGAACAATCTCATGGCGATTGAGATCATGGAGAGGGTTGAAATGACAATTGAGAGTCAAGGGTCTAGAGAGCTTGAGGTTCCTGTGGATTTGGTGGTTCCGTTGCCTGAGTATTTGGAGCCAGCGCCTTTGGCACAGACC
This sequence comes from Salvia hispanica, assembly GCF_023119035.1. NCBI lineage: Eukaryota > Viridiplantae > Streptophyta > Magnoliopsida > Lamiales > Lamiaceae > Salvia > Salvia hispanica. Next base: position 3,127,536 of record NC_062970.1, on the reverse strand, counting down.
AAGGCGAGGAAAAAGAAAAGTGCCAATGTGAAGGTGGAGAGAATCAATGGCAATGCAGAGGAGAATGTGGAGGAGAAGATAGTCGATGGAAATGGAGAGAAGAATGTCAAAGGAAACGTAGAGGAGAGCGTGAAGGAGAAGAAAGTTGATGGCAATGTGGAGGGAAATGCGAAGGAGGAGAAAGCCAATGGCAATGTAGGGGGAAGTAAGGATGCTACTAAAACAAGAAAGGAGAAGAAAACGAAGAGAAAAGTGAGTGAAAAGAGAGTTGATGTTGATGTTGTGATGAGTAAGGCTGATGATCCAACCGAGGAAAGGAAAACTGAAGACAAATTGGTGGTGGTGGAGGAAGATAAATATACAAATGGTGCAGTGGATGAGCCTACAAGAACGGTGAAATTAGTGTTCGGGGAAGACATAAGATGGGCTCAGATTCCTCTCAACTGCGATGTTTTGCAACTGAGAGAGGTCATTGTTGATCGCTTTCCTAGCTCGAAGGCTGTTCTTGTGAAGTATAGGGATCAAGAAGGCGATTTGGTTACCATCACTTCGACAGAAGAACTGAGGATGGCTGAGGCTTCTACTATAAATGGCTCTGTGAAGTTGTACATAGTCGAAGTTAATCCGGATCAAGATCCATTGCTTAAAGGGTTTAGGAGGGATGAATCAACAGACAATCTTGACATGAAAAATGTTACTGAAAATGGGAAGGGAGTGAGGACTGAGTCGGCTTGTATCAGTGATTGGATCATACAGTTTGCTCAGTTGTTCAAGGACCATGTCGGATTTGATGTTGAAACTTATCTTGATCTCCATCAGGTTGGGATGAAGCTCTATTCGGATGCCATGGAAGAGACAGTTACTAGTGAAGAAGCTCAGGACCTTTTCTCGGGTGCTGCGGATAAATTCCAGGAAATGGCAGCCTTAGCGCTGTTCAACTGGGGTAATGTCCACATGTCCCGAGCGAGAAAGAGAGTATATTTGAAAGAAGATGCTTCGAAAGAACGTGTGCTCACGCAGGTCAAGTCTGCCTACGACTGGGCACAGATGGAGTACGCGAAAGCAGGGAAAAGATACGAAGAGGCTCTAAAAATCAAACCAAATTTCTATGAAGCCGTTCTAGCTCTCGGGCAGCAAGAGTTTGAGCAGGCTAAACTCTCTTGGTATTTTGCTGTTGGAACTGGTGTTGATCTGGAATCATGGCCTTCGTCCGAAGTTCTTCAGCTTTACAACAGGGCCGAGGAAAACATGGAAAAGGGAATGCAAATGTGGGAGGCGGAACAGCAAGTTAACGAATCATCCCAGCCTAACAAAACCGAGATTCAGTTGCAAAATATGAAGCTCAACAACTTGTTCGAACACGTGTCAGCAGATGAGGCTGCAGAACAGGCTTCGAACATCAGGGCTCAGATACACATACTGTGGGGCACGATTCTGTACGAGAGATCAATAATGGAGTTCAAACTAGGACTTCCCGTATGGCATGAATGCCTCGAGGTTGCTGTAGAAAAGTTCGAACTTGCTGGAGCTGCTCCAACTGATATTGCTGTTATGATAAAGAATCATTGTTCCAATGGAACAGAAGGTAAACATATAGACAGTTATCTAACAAAAATAATGTTGTGGTGCATTGTTATGTAGTCTGACTGGTGATGTGCTCGCAGGGGGATTCAATATTGACGAATTAGTACAGGCGTGGAACGAGATGTATGAAGCGAAAAAGTGGCAGAGCAGCATTCCCTCGTTCCGGTTAGAGCCACTTCTCAGACGGCGAGTTTCAAAAATTTATTATGCCCTTGAAAATGCATAGCTGCTTCTGTGGATGTGTCTGAGAACTAGCACTCTGCGGATCTTTTGGTTGGAAGGGTTCGCCTTTTTTCGCATTCTTGGTAAGTAAAGGCTTACCAATATCTGAGTCTTTTTCTTTTTTAAAGTATGATCTAGAGATTATTCGTTATAATATGAATCATTTCACAATGAGGTTCAAACTGTAGCCTTACTACAGAAATGACTACAGCATTGTGTGACACACAATTCTCTCTAGTTTAGGAAATTGAAAATATCTGTATAGTTGAATGCATTTCTGGTAATAATCTTTTTAACTTGTCTTTTCCTATAGTCAGTACATTTAACTTATGATCTAGGCTTGAGCTACAAAACTTCATCACTTGTTCTTGAGGAATGAAACTAAAAAACTTAATTAGGTGAATTTTACGCGCATCTTAATTCCACGGCATGCTTTTAGACTTTCTGTGACCATCTTAATGAACAATTTTCTTTGCAGGCTTGCATGTTGTATCAGCTTCTGCTTCAGATATATCTTCATCGTGTTGGGACATACGATGTTGGTTGCGTTGTTCGTGTAATTATAGCAAGAAAAAACAATCTGCTATACATCTGCAGCTGCGGGTGGGCAAGTTGGATGAGCAGAAAATCATTTTTTGTCACTTCTGCTCCATTGTTATAACCTCCCTAGCTAGTGCAGCTGACTTCAGAAAGTACAGCAAGATTTGTTTTTTTTAAGAATTTTTTATAGTTATCGAGTTGCATAATTTTATTTATTTGTTTGATGATGGTAATTCTGATTTTGAGGTCAATTTTTTTGTTTTGTTGTTGTAACTTGATTGGGGTCGGTTTCAAATTTGCCAACGTTCAGAGCCAGTTTAGTTATCAATCGATTTAACCCAATGTTTTTTTTGTGTATGCGTAGTATGAGAAGCTTTCCCTTCAATTATCTATCCATCGACTGAAAAACTCAAGAAAGCCGGCCCATGGTTTAAGGATTCGAATCTCACCAATGAATGGAACGAGACATCACGAAAGGCCGAAGCCTTAGTCATGTCATAGGTGATGGATCTTCAGCGGTCTTCATATCACCAGTTCGTTCCATGACGAGACCACCAATGAGGGGCGGACATATGGCTGCCGCCGCCATCACCACAAGAACCACCACCACCACTGCCCCCTTCTCCATCTCTACGCTACTGATCAAATTGACTAATAACTCTACATTTCTATTTCCTTTCTCACCTTTCCATGGTGGACTTCTTGCTTTGTAAACCTGAAATTACAAGAACATCATCAAACAACACGACGGTCTGCTGAGATTAAGTGGGACATCTGTGTTTGTTGGATGAATAATGAATTATCAAGAAAAGCAAATCAAATTGTCTAAATTCTTGACTGAATAAGCATACTAGTGTAGCACAAATGGAAATATCTAGTGACAATAGGTATGAAAATGCAGACTATTCATAGTATTCTTTTTCTTCACATGTATCCCAATTCCTATGGTGCATTCAGTGCACACTGAAAGAGGTGGGCAAGGCTAATATGGGAAATAAACCATGTCG
>NC_062970.1:2912805-3124083 GCF_023119035.1 Salvia hispanica | reverse complement strand
AAGAAGAAAAAATCACTTATGATTCAGAACCTTGAAGAAATAAGAGGAACCCCTATTGAATGCATACCACATATTAGAGAACACTTAAGGCCCTCAGGCAGCCAAATACATAGCCAACAAAGCCAATAAAACAACATAATAAGGATATTAGAGCCCTTAGTGCTTTTTCTCATAAATAATCATGCAACCTCTGCAATATGCATTACCAAACTAGATTTTGAAAGAGGTGTTAACTATGTCTTTAAAATGCCTATTTAGGCAAATCAACCTGTAAGAAATCATAAAAAGAGGAGATGAAGATTCTGGAACTTTACCTGAGAAGCCTGCACGCAAGTCAAAACTCCGACAGCAGAAAGGAGGAAAGCATCTGCAGCTAAAAATGCTAAAAGGCCAACATGCTGATTAGCAGCATGGCTCAACCAGGCACCAAAGGTAGATGGGGCCACTGGGTCTGTCAGAACCCCTGCAATACATGAAAGTATCCACATGATGGTAAGATATTTAGATGCTCCCAAGTCCCAACAATATTGAAAGAGCTTCACGTTAAAACAAAAACCAAAGGAAAAGGTATCCTCACTTGTCAAAGCTACAGAGCCAGATATCAGCAATGCCAGAACTTCGAGAACAAAGGAAACAGAGAAATAATATATGTAAAAAGCACCTTGCCAATGCAATTGGACACCCATGGGCAATGATGGTCGAATTGCTCGACACAACGATCACAGGTGGAACAATGTTTGGCACGAAGAGGTCTAACAATCTGAAAGAAAAACATGAACCTCTCATGAAGGAGAAGAAAAAATTGTACTTACTATAGATTTTTTGACAGGATAACTTTTTTCTCTGATGGATACAAACAACACGCAAGGTGAAAAACTAATACCTTGCAAGTTGCACAAAGCTGAGACCAATTTCCATTAATTAAAGCAGGATTATTTATTTCGATCTTCAGCAAAGGCTCCTACAAAGAATCAATACATTCAGTACAGTAAAAACTAAACCTACTTGAAAAGGCAAACTAATGCACTTAACTAAAGGTAAGAGCCACGAATGAAAAAATGAATGACTAAACTAATCCCCAAGCATACTTACATCATCTTTCATGTTTGCTGGATCATGTACATTCATTCTGATAAAGCCAGGGTCCTTTCTGCAAATTAGTTGCACACGAAAAGTTAAACTCATTCCATTTTTTCCCCCATAAAAATACCAAGGTTCCCTTTCCAAAAAGGAAAGTTTTTTATTATTTTACCCATTTTCTTTTCTCCAAATTTCCAATTCTCTTTAAAACCCAGTGAAAAAAAAACCCATGGGCCTTATTTTGGTTTCCCGGATTTAAAAAGTTTTATGCCCCCCATCCGGCAAAAAGAAAAACCATTGTTAAACCGGCGGGGTTTTGGAGTTTTTGGTTAAATTTTAAAATTGGAAAAAAAAGGTGAGTTGTAAAAATATTAAAATAAGAAAAAAAGTTGAAATATTTTATACACCAAAGAAAGGAGCAAGTCCTAGTTTTGAAAGTTTGCCGAGAAACTGTTGTTATCCCATCGTTTTTCAAACAACCTTCTAGATTTCCCTGAAACACATCCCAAAAATTAGTCCCGATTTTAAATTAAAAATTTGAAGTAAAGGAAATGGGAAAAAAGAGGTTAAACAGATAAAGAAAAAAAGATAATTCCTAAGATAGGATAAAGAAAATAATTGTGCATGCCAACAGAAAATTACAATTACATTTGTCAAGTACCAGTGCAATGGGCTTCTTCCATCGTTATCAGGAATGTCAGCATCAGCATTCCACTTTGTGACAATGTGACAAAGGAAAGCCGTCTGACCATACTGTGCTGCAACATGTGTTGTCTGCAACCAGAGCCAGGGTGAAAATTAATGTTTCAGAAATGCTGAAGCCTTGCATTTGCAGGAGCAACAAAATTAGACTGGTAAACATCACTAAATTGAACGGAATTGGAAATGAGATGACAGAACATGCTTTAGTAGTTGAGTGCAATCCAATAGGCGATAGTGCAAGAGTGAGGCTGATAATATTATTCTCAGAATCCTTAACTTCTAGAAAAATTATGTTCTACCAATTCCAGAGGCATTGACTTTCAGTACAAAACAACAGTGCTCAAATCAAAACCTTAAGGGCTTCTAGGAACGAACATACTTTTGTATACTATTTTGGGCCTTGCAAGTTGTGATTACATAAATAGAACAAATATTGAATAACTAAAATCTTTTACCAGGACTTCACTTTGTAATTTAATGATACTTCTGTTGTTTGGAAATGGAATATTTGTGGTAATTCAATGTGTACTTCCGGAGCCATATAATAAATGTCAATCACAAACGCCAAATATAGTTTATCGATTGTCAAGGTTCAAGAGAAATCAATGTTATCAATATCGTATGGCGGCTTATGGCGGTTCGCCTAAAAACCGCCACAGGGATATGGCGTATTAGTAAGGCGGATATGACGGTCAATAATTAAATTAATAAAATAATACTTATATATTTATATATAATTCAAAAAATAGAAAATAATAAAAAATATCATCTAAAACTCTTAAAACAATTAATAAAGCATAAAATACAACTCTAACATCCATGTTTCTTGCATAATGCCCCATTCCTAAATGCAGTACACAAGCAATGTTGTCAAATGGCGGATATGGCGGTGCTATGGCAGTCCTATGGCGTTTCCACCACCGAACGCCATGCCATAGCGCCGCTATATCCGCTATTTGATAACATTGAGAGAAATAGGGGTTAAAAATTTTATTGTCACCATCAGACATCTTCAACCCCTGTCTGAAACACCAGATAACCTTGCAACAAAATGCCATATTTGTGGAAAAATATCTGACTAATTACTCTTCTCAATAGTTCACCTATAACTTTGATAAATTATTAGCAATTAGCAACAGAAGAATGTAAAAAGAAACCTGATAACCATTAAGATCAGCTGCACCGACACGTGCACCCTCCTGCAGAAGAAGTTCAGCAACCTGAATTGCACCCTTAACTGCACTCCAATGCAGAGCTGTTTGTCCAGTATGATCACGTGCATTAATATCCCCTCCATGCTGTCAACAACAAACCATAGCACAATCAGATAACTCGTAACAGTCCGCTATAAAACTAAAATACATACTAGTATAAGGGATGGCAAATTTGTAAATTAGATGCATGCCATTAATGTCTGCTACATCCATATTAAGATCAAACAAAAAGTAGAAACTAGATGAGTACAAAAGCTTCCAATATACACAACATAATGGCGAAAGTAAGTACGTCACACATCCACCCCCAATTATCTATCTAAAAATAAAGCTTTAGGCAAGCATACAACCAAACCTCCTGGCCAGCCAAACCTATGAGTTTTTTCTAGTAAAAACAAACAAAAGCACTAAATTTTTAACATGCTGAGTTATAGCCCCTAATTTACTACTCTGATATGAAATAGTAGTTCAGCATTTCTATCGGCTAGACCATCAAGTTTGTGAAGGAGTTGCATAATTTGACCAAATCACGATAGAGGCGGATGCAATCCACCCTAATCAATCAATTTCCCCCCAATACAATGAAAGCAGTCAACATTATCCAAATCTAGAATTCGTCAAAACGGAAATGTGAGGCGCAAAAGAGCAAATGAAATTCGTAGGCACCTCAATAATGTACTGAGCTGCGGCGGCTCGATTGTTAAGAGCCGCCCACTGGAGGGCGTAGTAGCCTAGGGCGTCGGGCTCGGCGACGGAGCAAGCCTCAGTCTCGACTAATCTCTGGAGCTTCTCCATATCCCCGTAGGCAGCGGCAGTGTAAACATCGTTCCTCAAGCTCTCATCCTCCGGCGCGGCGGCGGAGGCCGAGGAGTTGGTCGGATGGTGATCCCTCGATTCCACCTCCTCCACAATTTCGATCTCCGACGCCATAATACGAAATTCGGGTATTATGGATCGGACGCGCGGAGATCAATCAGGGAGGAATCGAATTGATGATCAACAATGGCGAATGTGTAGGAGATGAACAAATCTGGGTGGTATATAGGAATGTATTTTTCTATGTTTGACCATTTCTTATTTAGGGGTTTTCTCGGAACAAGATCAAACTTCCTAATTATTCGCTTATTCAAATTATTTTGTTATTTAACTCATTATTATTTGCTACTCCATTAATTAATGAAAATGAAATGTCAATGAATATTGGAAGCCTAGCAATTTTTGGAAATTCAACTCAAATTATAAACACGATAAAATAACGTGTAACAAAGTTTTTCTCGATATCTTGATATGTGTATGATGTTGAGATATTTTTAAAATTGAGTAGAGTGCTAATTTTCATAATTGAAGGAGAATGTCGGTGCAATGAAAGTGTAAGGAGGAGACAGCATCCCCTGCTGTGTGCATTTTGCCACAGCAGGGGATCCAATTCCGAAGTGGAAATCGGAATGAAATCTTAAGCCTTTAGTATATCAAAGTTACCTTTTGAATAACCTAAAGTATGGTGATATTGAAATTACCCAAAATAGAGCATAATATTCGAATTAATAGGGATGTTAAATGGAGCAATAACCATGTACACTGTCGGCCACAAGAAGATTATCCATTTGTGCTTTTAAACAAGGAGAAAAGAGAGTGATGAGAAGGTTCGTCTCAGTGTATGCTTTTGTATTCGGCCCAAATACAACTGTGGTTTTTATGGCCCAATTAGTTGATGAAGACTTCTCAATCAAATCAAAGTCCATTCCAATATTGTTTAGATATGAATTATTGATCAAGAATTAATAAAAATTTATAATATAAATCATAATCATCTCTAAATAAAACTATTTCTCCTCCTATATTATGCGATGCATTAATAAAATATTATCTATATTTTCAAAAAGTAGAGAATTTATTCAAAATCTTAGACCCATCGATTTTTAAAATGTACTCCTCCTATATAATCAATTGTTTTTTCTTTTTTAGTAAATGGATTGGATTAGGAAAGTTATGTAGTAGGAGTAACATAAATACAAATATTTTATTTAGGTTGCAACCCTAATTGACTAATTCATCTTCCCCACTCATACTCCGAAGTCTGAACCTCATTCCTCTCTCTGTTTCCCGCCGTTCGACATCGCCCCACCTCCGTGCCAATAAGAAATTAATTTGTTACTTTTTGTTGGAATTGTTGCAGGTAATTGTCGTGTATTATTGTTCGCCGATAATTAACAATGATATCTTTTGATGATTTATATTGCTGAACAGTCTAATGCTTACTGTTGTTATTAGAATTAGTAGTGATAGCTGAAATTTGAAATTAGGAATTCTTGAGAGAGTGAATCCCAAAAACAGCAAGAATGATGCTCTATGATTTAGTTATCTTGTAGTATTAGATGTGTTACACATATGTGCTTATTATGTTTCAAGAGAAACAATGAGCAAAAAAAGTGTGTACCTTTTGTAATTAGCTACTTGTATTTTGATGATTTATAACTTTGAACAGTCTAATACTTACATTTTGTTATTATTAAAATCAGCAGAAGTGATAGTTGAAGTTTCAAATTAGGTATTATTGAGAGTGAATCCTGAAAAGAGCAAGAATGATGCTTTGATTTAGTTATCTTTGATTAGATGTGTTATACATATCTGCTTATTACTATGTTTTTAGAGAAACAATGAGCAAAAAACAGTGTAATTTTTGTGATTAACTACGATATCTTTTGCTGATTTATATTGTTGAACTGTCTAATTGTTATTAGAATCATTAGAAGTGATAGCTGAAGTTTGAAATCAGGTATTCTTGAGCGTGTGAAGCCCGAAACCAGCAAGAATGAGGCTCCTAACTCATAATATGCTATCATCAAACATCAAAGGCGTGACCAGCGGATTCCCCCTTCGGATTGAGGTGGAGAAAGTGGTAGAGAAGGAGGTGGAGTTGAACGCAGACTTCCTCTGGAACATGTTTGCCAAGGTTGAGTGGAAGGCGCTCGTGGAGGCCTCCAAAACCTTGGGGTATACTGAGCTGCCCGATAATGTTGAGCCCTCCATGCTCGACTCTGATGAGTTTTTAAACAGGTTCCACCACGCCCTCCTCGAGCTCCACCTTGAGGAAGGCGCGTTGGTTTGCCCTGAGACTGGCCGGAAGTTCCCGGTCAACAAGGGGATCCCTAATATGCTGCTACATGAAGACGAGGTCTGATTGTTGCCGTGTGCGGTTGTGTTTAGGAATATATGTTTGCCGATGTCAGAATCTAAGGGACAGATGATTTAAATGGTTTTGGTTTGTGCTTGTTGAGAAATCTCAAATGAGTTCTTGTTAGCCTGCTTGTTTACAGATTTTTCAGTAATACTACACCTTTCCTTTCTTGCATTCCTTCCCTTTTTAGTGGCATTCTAACTCAAATTGTTCAACCAAATTTGATTTAAAATCTTTAATCAAACAAAAAATATGTTATAGAGGTAACAAAGCAAATGAATGAATGGATTTCGCGATGAATCTGCCAATAAAATGAGAGCCAGTTCTCAGCTATGGTTGAATTAGGTGAGAAAGAAGAAATTGTTCATACTTTCACTTTAAAAACATAAACTTCATAACAAGCTTCCCTTCACTAAGAACATCAGGACCTTGTGTTAGTGTTTTAGTTTCTCAGATCAAATTTGTCACATACTATTTGTTTAGAAATCTTAGCTACTTTTCAAAGACTGCAGGCTGATGTATTTTGGCCTTATCCTTGAATTTTATGCATAAATTTCTCAATATCTTTGTAACAAACCAACTGATTAAGAAGCTCTTAAAGGTAATAGACAAAAAGTTTACAGTTTAAAGCTATCTCTCACAACAGACAAAACAAGGAGGACTAGAGGAGCATAAGAGCATCCCCATCCGTGCTCTTAGCTAAGAGCACGGAGGTGGGCTCGGACCCACTTTTACTCCTTGTCCTTAGCTAAGAGCACAACACCCACATCCGTGCTCTTAGCTAAGGACAAGCTCAAGGGTCCCACCATTCTATTATTCAATTTAAATACTCCAATTATTAAAAACATTTCTACATTATAAAAATACATTAAAAAATATAAACATAATTAAAATACTAAAAAATAAAAATACATAATTAAAATCCTAGAAAATAAAAAAATACATAATTAAAATCCTACAAATTAAAAATTACACACGTGGAAGACTACTCCTCTAACCCCAATTGCCTCTTGAGACCCCGGATCATTTGCTCATGTGTTGCAAGTTGATCCGGAGTCATCCGAGACGTATAGTTCATATAGAGTTGACTCAAGATGGCCCACAACGTGTTGTTCGGAGGTGGAGGAGGCACAAAGGAGAGCGGGGGCGGCGGGGGCGGATGGAGTCGAGGCGCGACGGCGGGGGCGGTTGGTCGCCGTCTTCTTCTCTTCTCCTTGCGGGCGGGAGGCCGCTCGGGCCCAGGCGTCGGGCTACCCAAGTTAGCTCCGGCAAGCTAGGTAGCCACATCATCGGAGGCGCCGTCGGATAAGGCAACCGAGCCTGGACCGTTTCTTTGGAGGAGGCTGGAGGAGGATCTTTGCTATGCCGCCCCTATACTTCGGATGTTGGCGCCCCTCTCCTGCCAACAATCGAGGTACTTGAACGGTTTGAACTCCTCCCGTTGGTATGCCGCCAAGGCGGCAGTGACGATGTCGAGCTCGTTCGTGTCGCTCCCCGCCGACCGCTCTTCTTGGAGGTAAATCCCTTGGAACTTCCCGATTGCCTCGTTGCATCTGTAGATGCAATTGCGAACCATACTATCATTGCGATAGATGGTTCCGCCGGCCGGGTTTCATTGTAGAGGCGAGTGATGCGCCACCAATACGTATCCCCGGTTTGGTTCGTGCCGACGTCCGGATCTTCGGAGACTGCCAAGTAGGCTTGAACATCACCATCATCTCACCCGGAGTGTACGGGGTGCGGGTGCCACGAACAGGAGGAGAGGAACAAAAGTAGGAGTAGGAGTAGAGCATTGCTCCCTCCCGATCCTGGTTCGGGTGCCCACCCGAACCCGGGGGCGTTTAGGTCGTGCAACGGGTAAGGACGGTAGCCACCGGAGCTTGCGAACCTTGGGTTTGAGGAGGGGCCGTAAATTGGGTTTCCGGACTATATCCGGCCTCGGAGTCGAACCAATCGTGGTTCCAACCGCGATTGGCTAGCGGATGATCGCGGAGCCGGACATTGTGTAGTGTGGTGAGAATTTAGATGAGAGAGTATGAGGAAAAAAGATGAGAGAATGTAGATGATGATAGAATAGATAATAGATGAGAATGTGATTTTTTTTATGTTGGAGTTGGGGTATTTATAGATTAAAATGTGAATTTAGGGGAAAAAAAATTGAAAAATAAATTAAAAGTGGGTAGAAAACGGATATATTTTTTTGGGAAGTGGGAAAATATTTTTTTTATTTAAAAACATTTTTTAAAATATATTTCGAATTTTTTTTAAAAATAAAAATAAAAAAACGAAATTGCCAACGGCTATGCCGTTGGCCAATCAGAAGCTTCCACGTAATTGTGCTCAGCGGCACGGACGTGCTCTTAGCTAAGAGCAGCGCCGTGCCGCTGGCACGGACGGACGACCTCCAGCGACGGACGGACGAGCTTTGTCCAGCGGCACGGACGGACGAACACCGTCCTTCTCACCGCTGCGGATGTTCTAACTAGTAAGGGTTAATTCAAATGTTCTGACATGCAAATTTACAGTTGAAATTCAAATTATAAACTCTAACCTAACATGTTTCATGTGGTATAAATATCATAGCTACTTAGCTAGTACCCACCTGAATAATATAGCAAGGTCAATGATCGAATTTATTCTGCTCTTTAATGATTTTATTGCTTCCAACCCAACTTTTAACAATGGTGTTGGTCTCAGTTCTACTTCTACCTCCATCCAGTTTATCTATTTTATTTTAAATTTCTCTAACTTGTATAAATTCTAGTAAATTTTCACTCCAACTGTTGAGTCGTGACATGACGTGCTAGAGAATCTCACTTTAAATTTATTTTAGAAAGAATTATCTAAAAAAATGATTTGAATAAAATCAATATAGATTGCAAAGCGATGCTAAAAATAGAAAGTTTAACAATATACTTGTACTCCCTCCGTTCCACAAAAGATGTCACACTTTCCTTTTTAGTTTGTCCCACAAAAGATGTCACATTTCCCTTTTTAAAAAAAATTCTCTCTCACATGAATATAAAAATTATATTTTCTCTTTCCATTTAACACACAAAACAAAACCTCCTAAAATCTTGTGCCGTCTCACAAGTGTGACATCTTTTATGGGATGGAGGGAGTATTACTTTTTCTGTCCCAACTAAATTGAGTCATATTCCTTTTTAGAATATTCCAATTAAGATGAGTCATTTTATTTTTTTATTAAAAACAAAACATCTAATCACTATTATTTTATTCTGTCAAATATTTTACTATTTCTTTATTTTTTTTACTTTATTCATCTCTGCTACTACTTTTTTATCAAATTTCTTAATCCTCATACCAACTTAATTGGAATAAAGGAATTCCTACTATAAATCTAGAATTGATCAAATTTTTAGGAAATAGAGTTGATAAATTCAAGAGTTGGAATAGATCTGATAAAATTATAAAAAATTGAATTACATTTAATAATCTACTCTAAAATAACTCATGAAATTGACAAAAGAGTTGCAAATTACGTTTTGATCAATAAATAATATAAATAACGGAAACCCGAATTACTTGTAATTTCGGATTTGGATGGGGAGAGTTCAATATTACTTCTGTAGTGGCTGCTCGTAATATTCCAATATAAGCTTGTATTAAATTGTGGGTTCAATTTAATTAGTAAAAAGCTAATTGGGCGAGCCCATATCCAAAACCTTCCATAGATCCTTGTCTGGGCCCATAAGGAACTTATATAAATAGGAGAATAAAGGAGACTGAATAATTAATTATTTCATTGAAATTTTCGTCCCCCTCTGTTTTAAGAGGAGCTCGAAAATTCTTCAGCTCTCCTCCGTGAGGAATTTTTCTGTCTTCTTTATTCGAGTCCTAATATTTTGATAAGATCAGCCCACCCCGATATCGAGATACAGTTCGGGAACCAGAGAGAAGATCCGTGGTCTAGTATTGAAGATCATCATCGTGGAGAAGGCGCAAGCAATCGACGATTCTTTGGAGAATCAAAATCGGTAACCCTAAACCGTAGAAATCATGTTTTAGGATTTATATTTTCTAAGCATGAATTATTTGTGTTCTAGCATGCAATTATCTGTTTAACATGTGAATTGATTAATCGCATAATCGGTCAAATAGATCCTTATCTGATTTATTTGTTTTGTACAAGTCTTCCGCTGTGCAAGGGGCACCAAACCCCATCAGGGCTCACCGTCCAGATGCGGGGTGAGTGAACCTATCTCCGGATCGGGATCCTCCAAGTGTGCCATGCTTACGTATTCTCCTCCCTCGGTCTCGGAATACTTTGTTTCTATAGATGACTTCGGGTCCTCTTCTCCCGATGAGTTCCACTCCTTCTCACTTTCTGATTCGAATGGGAATGGGTCTACTGTCCTTAACCCTGATCTGGTGGTGACAGTGGATGTAGACTCCTTGACCTGCCACTTGTATCGGCCGTTCCCTGACCCAGATGAACTAGCCCAACTTCCGAAATGGAAGCCCGCGTTCATAAACTGCCAAAAGAACAAATAACAGAAATTAAACTATATACACCAAATTCTCAAACACGTAAACAATTCACGCCATCCATCCCCGGAAACGGCGCCATTTGAAGAGTCCTGAGAATGTGTTGGTTAGCGAAAGAGTGTTCTGAAATTTATAAAGAAAACCCTCGGTCCAGAGGATCCGCTAGACACTGGGTCTAGGAATTCAGAGAACCTTAAGTTACCTGTCGTTGGGCACACAATCGCAACCTTAACCCCCTCTTCAAAAACCCTCAACCCGTTTAGCTAAAAGAAACTAGTACGTGGAAGTAGGGATCGAATCCACAGAGATGAATGTGCAAGTAAACATGTTCAAGGATTTGGGGACTATTTTTGTGTTGGCTGCTGCCACGCAATTTTAGAGTTGAGCTTTTTATCCTAGACTTGCTAATTAAAATATGCTATTCTAACAACTGGATCGAAAGAACTACTTCCTAAATTTACCTAGACCTGGGAAAACAACTGAAGGTGGGGACCATTTACTGAAGAGGTAAAGTACGGATGAAAGGCTGCAAAATAACTAACTAAAGGACCAACTAACAGCGACATCGTCTTCTCCAACATTTGGCATGAACAACCAGTAAAAACAAAGCGAGAATGTAAATCGAAACGAAGCAGACGGAATTAAAGACAACAAAACGAAGAACAGTTAAAACCAAAGCAGATCTACGGCTACTAGACGAAGTAAAGTAAAAATGAAAGCAGAAAATCAAAAATCCATGCACTACTTATTTCCCCTGTTCAGATCCACACTTTGGATGCTAAATCCACTCCGGATCCAAGCATCCGAGACAAACTCCGATTAAAATCATCACCGTAACTGCAGATTCGCCGATTCACCACAGATCAACAACAAATTTCCCAGATCAAGTACAGAAACATCCAAACATAGAACAACAATCAACCTCCGAAATTAAACCTCATAACATAGAATCAACGTAAATCAGCACAAAATCAACACCATCATGACGTAAAATAAAATTCATAGATAAACGATAAGTAGCAATGAGCAATCGACTTAAAAAACGGTGAAGTTCGACGGAAATAAAAGCGCAAAAGCTGAAACGTAAACAATTGTATCTTCGCCCTCCGTGAGGACGGTGTTACCACAGAATTTCTCGAAAAAGAACCTCTAAACTACCCCAGAATCCCCATTTTCCCAAGTGTGAGTGTGTGTGTGAGCTGAGAGCTAAATCCTCTATATATCGTGTGTTGCATGCTCCTCTTTATATAGGCGTGGAGTGGGTCCAGCAGGGCTCTCTTGTGTGAATAGTCTTCTTTGCCCTTAGTTTTGGACTCCCTTCGTCTAGCCTTTTCTTCCTCGATTGTGCTCACTTTCCGTCTTCTTTCTTCGCTGGTCCATTGCCTTCAGTTCTTCCTGGACCTAGCGAATTCCTTCACACATCTGGCTTAAAATCGTGTTAGACCCAGTAATTGGTGATTTTTTATCACATAACCGATGCATAAAATTAGCCTTATCAGTATTCAATGTGAATTAAATTTTTATTATTTGATTAAATTTTTTTTTTCTGCAAAATTTGATTCGATTGAGAATGAGTATTATATCATACTTTAACTCATGCAATAAAATTTGTGTTAAAAAGAAAAAAAAATAACATAGTAATAATAAATAAAAATATACTTTCTCTGTCTCACTTAAGATGACACATTTTTCGTTTTAGTTTGTCCCAAGTAAAATAACACATTTCTTTTTTTTGAATATAGTTAACCATTGTTTCTCACTCCAATTGTAATATTCATATCTCTGTCTCTCTCTATTTTAATATTCACACTCACCTATTCTCTCTCCAATTATACACATTAACCAATAACTCCTAAAATTCCGTATCGACTAAATGTGTCATTTTAGCCGGAACGGAGAGAGTGCTACTAAAGAATATAAAAAGAATAAATTTTAAAGAATACCACTACAAAAGTGTATAAGGATTAAGGACATAATAGTCCTATAACATTTGATCTTTTGAGGTAAATTGATTTTGCATAATCAACATTAATTATAGTATTCCTCTCGTCCACAATTTAAAGTCTCACTTTGATTCGCTGCGAATTTTAAGAAATACTTCTTTCATCCTATAAAAATAGGGATTCTTTCATTTTATGTCTGTCCCGTAAAAATAGCCCAATTCCATTTGTTAAAACTTTTCCTCAACTCATTATCCATATATATCAATTTATTACCACTTACACCACTAGGACCCACCGTTAAACACTAACAATAATATGGATCATATTATTTATTAACAGGGACGGACGCAGAAATAAATAACAATAAGGGCTGGAATTTTTAAATTTTGTTTTAAAGTATGTTTTTTAGTATTTTAGAATAATTTATCGGGGCTTTTATATAATAATTTGTGTTAAAACTTGAATAAATTTAAATAATTTATAAAAGAAAAAAGGTTAGAAAATAAATTCATTAAGGGCTTTAGCCCCACCCTAGTTATTGATGCACTTTTTATTAGCACTAAATAAACCTGCAATTATAAAGAGTATACATAGTATAGCTAAAGGTCAGTACCGGATATCTATCACGGGGAAAACTATCACAAACTGTCTACCTTCTACTAAAATTCTTCTACTATTTGGAAAACAGAAAGATTTGGGAAATTTGAAAATAAAAACTTTAGAAAGCAAATAAACAACTAGGAGTAATTGCAAATAAATCACGTAGATAAAATATGAGAGATAAGAAAATTCCAGGGATGTGCATTCACAGTCATGGTTATACAAAATCCAACTACAATATCCTAGCACAATTCTTACTTTGATAGAACGAGTCACTCAAGTTATGCTCATGCGATACAAACGTAGATTACTACGACTAGGATTGTCAAACCTAGATCCGTAACTCCCTAAAGCTCCTAGGACCCTTAAAAAGTCTTCGCTCTCAATTAACAATGCCGTTTTAAGAGAAGCTAATTGTAGTGTCTATTAAGTGGATCTAACTCGCTAACCTCATCTCACGATTATGTAGCAAGTTATATTAAATCATCACAAAATGTGTCACTCAAACGTGAAGCATTATCCAATTACTTGGGGATGAAACAAATTAAGAACAAAACGGAATTGTATAGCCAAAGTCGTTACTAACACATCCCTAGAATCTTATGAGTTTAGTTACAAATGATAGAATAAACTAAAAACATAGATTGTGGGGAAAACAAATTGAACATGAGAACTAAAGCAATAACACCCAAATGTTGAATCTTGTAGCCTTGATCTTTACTTGATTTCTTCTTCAATCCCTTGCACTTGAAGAACTCTCAATTTTAGGCTAAGGAATTATTTGGCAAAAAGAAGATCTTCAATGATGAAGCTTGAGGGGGTCTTTGTAGCCTTTAATTCGTGCTCCTCAAATAAGGAAAAAGGTAGCAAAGTATGGTAAATCTTGGGCTGCAAGTAGGGCAATTTCTGTGCGCCGCATTTTCCCAGCGGGCTGCTGCACCTTGGCCAGTGGTCACTGTTTGTCATCCCGTAGCTACTAGACTCTTATGAGCGGTCGCTGCATACACCCCAGCGGTCTCTGAGCGTGTTTTTCTTTCACGCCACAGACTCAGCGGTTGCTGTTAGAGTTGCAGCGGACCGCTGGGTGGGTTGAATGCTCCTGATTTTCATTTTCGATTTTTAGCTATCTTTTTAGGCTCAAATGTGCATATTTCTCATAAAACACGTCAAAGTACCAAAATAGATCAAACATACAAAATATAGACATGAATTGTGAGTTTGACATTGAAAATGGACCATATAATGGCCATAAAATAGTGCAAAATCCGAGCGTATCAGTTATACATGGATCCGCCCCTGTCTACTAACATTATTTTAACTACTCTTCTCATCATTTCTCTTGTTTTTATCAATTATGCATTATTTCCTATATCGTCCCAGATGTCTCTATTTTATGGGACGGATGAATAGTATAAAAGAGGGTGGATGAAAAAAGTTGGTGGAATGTAGATCCTACTTTTATATCAATTATCTTTATAATACAATGTGAATGTAATGCGTTATTGAAAAGTGAGGCCAACTTAATAAAAATGAAAATAAGTAAATATGGACGAATCGAAACGCCAAATGTGGACATTATTTTGTGAACAAAGGAAGTGTTAAACTTTATTTATTTTTTATTTGTGTGGCTGGTCACATTATAGTCATTTAGCATCATTCTATTAGATAAGATGAATATGCTGAGCCTTTTGGATACTCCCTATGTGCTCATAGGTTGCTCACATTGCTCCAAGAATGGCAATCCGATGAGAAATGAGTATTTGAAAAGTCGCACGGTCCAATGAAAAATGAACATTTGACGAGTCACAAGTTAAAATATTACGAAAAATATAAATGGTTAGATTGGAGTCTTTGGAGGCTCGGTGCGACTCTGTCTATATGAGTTAGGACGCGGGACCGGTGGCTCAAAAAAGTTGATAGTTCTCGAGATTCAAGTTGGCTTGATTCGATGTAGTGAGCAAAATATCGTGGCTTAAAATAGCTTGAGTAGAATAAATGTGCTACACTCCAAAAAGAATCACTTTCTACATTTAACATTTACAATCAAAGTTCTCATTTTAAGGTATAGACTGTAAATATAAAATGATGCATAAGAATAATATATTATTAAATTTTTATTTTTTTTTAATTACAATTCTACACAAATTTTAAAAGACAAGACAGTGGAGGAAGAGATCTACAAAATCACCCCCTTGTGTAGTAATTACTACTACCAAATTGTGTAAATCTCAATTTCACCTCCTTTTCTCATACTCTTTATGTTAATTTTTTTTTAATCATATTTATACATGTTTTTTTTTTGTAGTAGAAATTCCCGTGCGAGAAGTAAAAGATTACACGAGAATTGGGGCCATGTATCCAAAACCCTCCAATGAGCGTGCAATAGGCCACTATCTGGAATGACATAATTAATAAAAAAAAAAATAATACAGTATAAATTAATTAAACCAAAAATTTAATTAATTTAATTTATCATCATCTTTGAATGAGAGATTTCGAAAAAAGGGGCTCAATACGCAGGCCTTTCGAAATTTAGGATTAATTTCGTACGCCTTTCAAAATATGGGATCGTGGCATGCGAATTTTTCGGAACAGGGGATTTTTGAGTTTTTGTCTATTTTCTTTCTTTTTTTCTTATTATTTCTCTCATGATATTTATAAATTGACCGAATTGCCCTCTATCATTTTCACTAAAATTTTAACACTGTTTTTTATTACAATCCTGTTTTCACCCAAAACACCGCCGCCTCCAAATGATTACCCATGGGAACCTGAAGTTCGAGAACCTCATGCTCGACGAGAACATGAGCCCTAAGAAGACTGATTTCAGGTTCGAGGATCTCCGGACATCAGACGACACGTTGTGACGATGAGGCACGGCGGCTGGCGAGGGAGTTCGAGCAGCGACGATGCTGTGTCGTGGCGAATTTGAGAGGGCTGACGGCGCTGAGCACCGAGAGGATGACACTGGTTGTCAGCGAGGCGCGATGACATCGCCTGAAGCGAGCGATGGAAATGTTTGGCTGTGCAACAAGAGAGAGAAGAGATAGTCAACGGATTTTAGCTCTCTAAATTTTAGGATGGATGAGGGTTGCAATGAGAGAAGATGGAGGTGTCCAGTTGCTTTTGAAATTAGGATGCCGAGGGAGATAGACGATAGGTGCTAAGGAGTCTCCGGAGACGGCGGCGGTGGACGGTCTCGTAACCAGAAGAGGCGGCGCCCTGGTGATGCGAGGACGCGTGGTTGCATCGAGCGACAGTGGCTAAGACATGCGACTGCAACAGCATGACTGGAGGCTCCGGCTGGTCCGTGGGCAGGGGATAACGGTGCGCAGCAGCCGCTTCGATGACGATGTGAACAAAGAAGAAAGAGAAAGACTGAAAATTGGAGGCTGCGCGTGAGGGTAGACAATTGCTAAACTTTGGAGCTAACGTTTTTTTTGATTTGGGTGAAAATAATTGGAATAAAAAATTGCAGTGAATAAATTAGGGGCAATTTAGCCAATTTATAAATATCATAAGAGAAATAATAAGAAAAAAGACAAGAAAATAGATAAAAATTCAAAAATCCCTTATTCCGAAAAATTCGCATGCCACGATCCCATATTTTGAAAGGCGTGCGAAATTAATCCTAAATTTCGAAAGGCCTACGTATTGAGCCCATTTTTCCGAAATCTCTCTTTTTGGAGAATTTAAATGAATCACGATCAATTATAGAGATTTGTTTTATATTGGAAATTGAATGTAACTAAGGAATTATTAGAGGTACGACATAATTATTTTGATTTCAGCAGATCTCTTTAACCTTAATTAAAAGAAAGATTCTATGTTACTAGAATTGTACAACATATTTATTAGAGGTACGACATAATTATTAATGAGCCCTAAATCCTAATCGGGCTCTTTTTCTTCGCCAACTCTTTCTCTTTTCTCAGCTCCTCCGCCACAAACAGCCACCCACGCTCGTCATCGGTAGAAACTCCTTCCTCCAAGCT
Organism: Salvia hispanica; assembly: GCF_023119035.1. Classification (NCBI taxonomy): domain Eukaryota; kingdom Viridiplantae; phylum Streptophyta; class Magnoliopsida; order Lamiales; family Lamiaceae; genus Salvia; species Salvia hispanica. The sequence continues at coordinate 3,106,862 of NC_062970.1, read as the reverse complement.
TTGTTTAAATTTGATTATGGACTTATTAATTGTTTGCATTCTTGAAAAATTGTGTGAAATTTGAAGTTGGTGATTTTTTTGATGAAGTGTGCTGCTGATGGAAGAAGGTTGATTTATTGGAAAATATTGAGTGTTTACCAAAATATGATAAAAAATTACTATGTGTTTCAAATTATGGAGGCTTATTATTACAATTGCACTTTCTTACTTAAATTCAGCAATTGTGGCTCTCTTAGAAGTACGACATAAGTAATTAAAGAAAGATTCTATATGTTTGAATTTTACATATGTTTGAATTTTACATATAGCCGTCTCGTTTCCAGTCCTTTTTGATATTCTGTTTAGAAAAAGAAAGATTTAATGTATCCTTATAGAATTTTTTTTATGCACAAATTATTGCTATTGACTTGAAATACCACATATCACTGGGGGTGAGAAAAAAACTCGAAAACCGAATATCCGAACCGATTCAAACCGAAAATTTAAAATTCGATTCAGTTCGGATTTAGAATTTTGAAAATTTTGATTTTTCGGTTCGTTTCGGACGGAAAAAAACCCGAAAAACCGAAAAATGAAAATTTCGATTTTTCGGTTTGTTTCAGTCGTGAATCACCGCCGCTCCCCCCTCCTCTCTATTCTCAAACCCAAAATCTCTCCACCTCTCATCCCACCTCCTTCCTCCCCTCCTGAATTCTGTAAGAATAAGAATGGCATTAGATCTTTATCTTCCTTCAACAAAGAGCTGCTAAGCACCTCAGAGTGGATTCTTCCATTCTATGTGCGAGATTCACCAATCCATCGCCTCCAGCGGCCAGCTCCGCCACGGCGCCCCCCACGCCGTCAGAGACGTCGACCCTCAGCCCGTCGCCCTTCCACGCCGTCAGAGACGTCTTCACGGCTCTTGCTCCAGGCAAAACTCTACCCAAACCTTCAATTGCAAAATTATGTGACCCATCTGCCTCCCTCTCTACCTTTATTTTGTGGAGTATAATTTTGTATTTGTTTAAGAAGCAATTTAAGTATTTAATTTTAGATTCTTTTAAATTGTGGATATAATCATGTTTATGGTTGTACTTAAAAATTTGTCACTTTGTAGTTTGTATGCTATTCTTCCCCTGTTTTTCGGTTTTTCGGATTTAGAATTTTCGTTTTTTCATAAAATTTCGGTATCGGTTTGGTTCGGTTTTTTAAGTTCAGTTTTTCGATTTTCGGGTTTTTGATTCGGTTTCAATTTTAGCCTAAATTCGGTTTTTCGGGTTCGGTTCGGTTTGGACGAAAAAACCAACCGAAACCCGAATGCACTCCCCTATAATATCATATCACAAATTGACTCTCTATGCACACCAAATATAGGGTTGAGGATACAACTAACAATGGCGAAAGTGCAAAGGAGGCGCCTCGAGGATAACTACACGGTAAAATTAAATAATTCTTGAGCTGCCTAATTATTGGTTTTTGTTTATGTTAGGGACGATAATCATTTCAATTTTAAATCAATGTTCAAGTTCTTGTTGGTTCCATAATCTTTGAAATTAGAATATTAAATCATGAATTTTCAATTGTTCCAACTTTAAAAATGTTGTTTAATGATGATCAAAACGACATGTTTCATTACAATAATTTTTTTATTATTTATATTTCTTTTCTCATTTTAACAAAACATTGTCATTTTTAACATCACCATACTAAAATTTGTGTATGAGACAATTGAGAAAAATAGAATCAAACTTCATGATTTAATAAAAGAAATAATCTGAATTACGTTGAGTTTTCAGTTTCAGGATGATCGAATAAGCATGCTTCCGGATGATATATTAGTGTTAATATTATCTTCCTTGGCCTTGAAAGAAGCTGCAAGGACTAGCACTCTTTGCTCCCGATGGAGGTACTTGTGGACTCTCACACCTACATTAGATCTACATGTCGATTGGATAGATACATTGAGAAATTATGACATAGATGAGTTAAGACGCAAGTATGTTGAATGGGTTGATATACTACTCACCAAACTCCCCAAGGCCTCCACCACTAATCTTGTTAAATTCAGAGTCTTATTCGATTTATCTTCATACTTTAGTGATCGGATCGATGATTGGCTTAGCTACGCTGTTAGTAGAAAGGTCGAGAGCATTGAATTGACCTTGAAGGCCATTTTACCAATAAATTGTTACCATTTCCCATACAAACAAGGCAACTTCCCTGACAATCTTAAGTTGCTCAAGAAGCTGAGTTTTAGTTATGTGAATGTGAGTTGTGAGGCCGTGGCGTTTTTGTTGGGGAACTGTCGTCTCCTTGAGAAACTGTCCCTATGTGGAATCCCGTTTTCGTCTCTGGAGGTTATTCAGACCTCGCCCGTGTTCAAATGCCTAGAAATCAGCCGGTGCAGTGCTCTCAACTCAGTTGTGGTCCGTGAATCGAAGGTTGTCTGCATCAAGTACAATGGTTCGGGTAAACCACATTGTCGTTTCGAGCTCGTCGATGTTCCCCTCCTTACTGAGCTCTGGATTCAGGCGAATGCTCGTCAACAATATGTTTCTGCACTCGCAGACATTTTAAGCATGTTTGATTATGTGCTTCCACAACTACATTCACTCAAGATATACGCTATGCCCAATTTTACCCGCATGGTATACTTTTGATTGATTTTCATTAAATTGGGTTTATAAAATATTTAATTTCTTATGATATGCATATATTGTACAGAACACTTTGTCGGATGATAAGATGATGCCTAATCTTAAGGAGTTGGTGGTGGTTCTTGGGAGTGGTTACAGGGACACTTGTCCTCTCTTCCAAATAATACATTGGTTCAGTGTAGCACCTTGCTTGCAGAGATTTGTGATAGAGGTAACTGTCTACTCTTTATTTCCAATATCTTTTGAGATGAATTATTTCTGTTGATTAATGATTGTATAGGCGTCACACCAAGAGATGAGCGAAGTAGACAAGGAGGAGTTGGTATATGCTCCAAACTGCTATTCTCAGTATTGTTGCTTGTGTAGAGGTCGGAGGGATTATTCTCCCATCAAGGAAGTAGTGTTTGTTGGATATCGTGGTGTGTGTAATCATTTTCAAATGATTGAACAATTGGTGACATACAGTCTTGCGCTAGAGAAGATAATTGTGGATCCACGGTCTTTCTTGCTTTGCAAGAATATACCGTGGGATTACATTCCTCGAAACCAAATGGAGGATGAAATATGTGCCAGGAATCGAGCAAATGAACAATTCAAATTCTATGCTACTTCAAGAATAAATGTCAACATTCTTTAGACTAGTGTTCGTGAATTTCATATTTTTTGAGACACTCAAAATATATGAAAACTATATCTAGATTTTGGCACTTGGTATTAAATTATAAACTTTGCAGTTGTTTTTCATGATATACTTGCTCAACTACTTCGATTCTATTTTTATTGTTAGAAGCTCAATTTAGCCAAGGTAGCTTTTGTTTTAACTTTTATTTTGTTTTTATGGTTAATGCTATTGTTTTTATTTGTTTTAACCTTTCAGTAGATTGGGTTGTTTTGGATTAATTGATTAAACATGATACTACTAGCCTTTTTGTCGAAGCAAAATACTTTATGTTAAAAGAATCGTGGATCCTAAAATTTCATAAACACAAGAATCTTCCAAGCGCACAATATAACACCATTTATAGCCGTCCGATCTTTTTATTAGATGGCTGGGATTGATTTGTAAAATTAGAGTACGGATTGCTTGGTTATTACCAAATTATTGCTTTAAGGGTAATTCTATCTACTGCGAGTGTAATATTATTAAAACTCACCCTCCAGATAAAGGCGATGCCCCAGAAAATATTTGAGGAAAATCAGGCCTTTCAAATCTGAGAGTTAAACAAGTTAGCCATAAAATACAACTATCTACTGTGAATATGCATAAATTTTTACAGGATGCAAAGAAATAACTAATGAAGCCAGGCATCACTGCATAAAATTAAACTTACTCTCTTGCATCCAAATCAAGTAACTCTGCAACTGAACCAGACCATGCGACAAGCTGAGGATTAAACTTACTCTCTTGTATCCACCTCAGCAGATGGTGATACTTTTGTGTAACAAGAATGCAAAACCTGAAAATATCATATAACAGGCATGTTGCAGCGTAAGATATAGCATCCAGTAATTGCAACGTAAGATATAGCATGTTGCCATCATATAAATCAATCAATCAATCAATATCAATACTTATATAAAGCCACAGTTTTTGTGGGCCCATTTTTACCGCCAAACTTACTGAAATTCTTGCTAACCATACTACATAATTCATGAGTCATACATTATCAAATACTAGTATCAACTCCGTGCGTTGCACGACCTATTAAATTTTAAATTAAATAGTCAATTAAATAAATGAAATGAGAAAATATAAAATTATAGTACATGGTTTATAGATCCCAAATAAAATTATACAACTTTATAAAATATATAATATTTATGAAATAAAAATTAAATAGTGACACAACATAAAAGAGTTTATTGACTATGCAATTGTACACATATAGTGATTGACCAGTGTTCAACCTATTATCAATCCAATCTTCCATCGAGGTGAACTCAACTATATGAAATATAATATTTTTTAAATAACAAAAACATTAAAAATCATTATAGAATATTAAATCTTGAAAGACAACATGAGGAGCATACATCATAGGAAGCTTAATATTCCACTTATACAACAATTTGAAATTTTTGGTTTTTTGGTTTTAGATGATTTCCCCAATGTTCTTCATGCCAAAAAAATGCATCCCAATAGGAACAATAAGAACTTATCCATGAAGCATCACCAATATTCTGATATTCTGCAAAATAATATATACAAACTATATTGACACAACTTTAGACGAATCAACAAAAACAAAACAATGTTGAAAAAAAATGAGTCAACACTCACCATAAATCAACAATTATCACGTTTAATAATCTTGCTAGGGTCAACAATTGCACCAATAATATCTAAAAAAATAGAATAGCAACAATGTTAAAAAAACAAATAACAATATTATAGTTGAGAGTAATATTTAAAAATGTCAAATAGTGTCTCCTCAACTACATTATCAATCAGCTTGATATATTCAAATGTCTTAAACGTTAAATTGGAGTAGAAAATAAAAACAAAATGACGATCAACACTCACTGCGAATCACAATTTTAATCTCAATGAGCCGAAAATTAGATTATATAATAACCTTGCCAGGGTCAATGATAACACCAATGGCATCAAAAAAATAAAAGCTGAGACAATGTTAGTAAACAAATAATAATAATAATAATAATAATAATAATAATAATAATAATAATAATAATAAAAAGAGAAATGTACTACTATCGATAAAGAGTAATAATCATATTGGAAGTAAAAATATCTTTTTGCAGAGAATTCGTGATGCAATGAGAAAAGATAAAGATGAATGAATTTTATCTAACCAATGATACGTATTTATAGGTAAAAAGTATGAAGAAACAATCATAAATTGATGGAATTATAACATGATTGACTGCCTTAAATTTACATTGAAAATTGTTTGATTTGTTTAAATGTCATTTTTATTACCTTTACGTTACTTTCTTTAGTGGGATAAATTGATATTTATAATTTTTAAGAAATAAGATTAAAATGAAGGTTATAAATTTTTATGATTATAAGAGGGCATGTATAAAAAGCCGTATATGGAGCCATACTAATAATTAATACTACTATGTAGAGTTGAATAATTCTCATGTTATAACTATATTAAAAAAATTAAACATGCCACTATTTTTATATTATGTTTACATTTATTATTCTCAATAACTTATAATCATAAAGATTTGTAACCTCCATTTTAATCCTATTTCTTAAAAATTATAAATATCTAAATTCATCCCACAACTTATGAATATTTCAAAATAAGGCCAAAACTCACCTTTTATATTAGTATAGATATAGATTATTCCAAGTAATTCTCATTTTATAGCAAGACAGGCGGCTGTGATTAAATTGGAACTTTCAATTTGATCATTTCAAGATACAAATAAAATATTCAACGGTTATCTAACACAAACAAGTAAACATCCACTAATTATCTTGCATAACATGAAACAGACTGGAGTTATATTTCATATTCCGAGCTATGCCTCTTAGATAAGACAACTTCTACACTTTCTGTACATGAAAAATTGACTGATCATTATATACCCTACAAAAAACAATTAAGAATGGTTATTGAATAACATGGACCAAACAAAATTCTCACAAAATGCAAACAATTAACACTTAAAGTTAGACATGCACACACCTTAATTAACATCTGCATAACAAATAATAATACTGCTACAAGTTGCAACAAAACCAAGAACATTTCAAGAACAAATACCTATTACACATGAATACAATGACATAATAACTTTAAGTTTATTGAAATCTGCTATTTGATTGACTAATATCAGTATTTAAAATAAATCTAAAGAAATATGAATGCTGTAAGTTAACTCTTAAGTTTAAATGTCCACACCTTTAACTAACTTTTGCATGATAAACAGTAATGCCACAGGTTGATGCAAAACCAAAAACATATCAAGAACCAATGACTATTAGACATGAATACATTGAAAAATAAAATTAAGTTCATTCATCCAAAGGATAAACTATCTGGTACAAATGAATAATAATCACAAATCAAATTAAAAAATTGTACAGAAATTCAAATTTTAAATTAAGAACCAAAATCCTCAAATTCCTCTATAAACAGAACAGAATGCAGAGACAAATACTTTCTCCAATTGGTATGGAGTAATAAGAAACGTACAGACCTTATTTTAATTAACTAATACAATGATATATTTAAAAATAAATCTCAAGAATAATAAGTTGACAGGTACACACACTAATTGTATGTAGTCAACACTAAGTTTTACTCCCTCTGTCCGCGAATAAGAGCCCCGTTTTTCCATTTTAGTCCGTCCGCGAATAAGCTTCCCGGTTCACTTTTACCATAAATGGTAATAGGGTCTCACCTTCCACTAACTCATTCCACTTACATTTCATTTAAAACTAATATATACAAGTGGGGCCCCCATTCCACTAACTTTTTTCCACCCACTTTTCTTAACATTTCTTAAAACTCATGCCGCCCATGAATGAGACTCCTAATGGCGGACGGAAGGAGTACATGATAAATAATAAGGGGACAAGTTGCAGCAAAACCACAAACATCACTAAATCTGAAGTTAAACTATGAGCTCAACATGAAATAGTGCTTATTACACATGATTCTATTGAAAATCTAATTTTAATCCAATTATCCAAAGGATATATGTAATATCAGATTCAAATTCAAATTTCAAAAAATGAGGCAAAACACACACACTCCTCTATATATAGAACAGAAGACAAGGACCAAATGCATTCACCATTTCAGATTCTAAATTTCAACAATGCCTCTGTTTACTTTGCTCAAAGATCTTCAACCATACACTTCCAAGTGGGTAATCAAAACTAGATGTGTTAGATCATATGAAGTTTCTGGAGGAAGCAACAAGACAAATATAAGCTCCCTTGATTGTGTTCTTGAAGATAAGGAGGTATGCATCTAAATTTACAGTTTTATTATCAGTAAAAAGATATTCTAAAGTTTTACATATTTTTATTGCAGGGGACTCAGATTCATGCAAGTTTCCCACGTGATATAATGCATAAATTCAAAGACCAAATCAAAGAAAACAAAGTGTTATGTATTCGCAATTTCTTTGTGAATAGAAACCGTGTATCAAACACAGCCACTACAAATGAAAACCGCCTAATTATGAACCCAAAAACTGAAGTTCTTGAAGTGGAAGACCTGAAATTCCCAGAACATGTCTTACAGTTCAAAAATTTCAAGGAAGTGGCAGAGATAAAAAGAATTGATAAGGAGCCACTATTTGGTATAATTCCTTTTACCTTTGGTTATTTTTGTTAAAGCTTTATACAAATTATATAAGATTTAATTTATTTATTGACACAGATATAATGGGTATTGTGATGGATACTGGAAATTAGGTGACACAAGGAAACTCTGAACTCCTAGAGTTGCAGATTATGGATAAGTACCGAAAGCAGCAAGAATGAGGCTCCTAACTCATAATATGCTATCATCAAACATCAAAGGCGTGACCAGCGGATTCCCCCTTCGGATTGAGGTGGAGAAAGTGGTGGAGAAGGAGGTGGAGTTGAACGCAGACTTCCTCCGGAACATGTTTGCCAAGGTTGAGTGGAAGGCGCTCGTGGAGGCCTCCAAAACCTTGGGGTATACTGAGCTGCCCGATAATGTTGAGCCCTCCATGCTCGACTCTGATGAGTTTTTAAACAGGTTCCACCACGCCCTCCTCGAGCTCCACCTTGAGGAAGGCGCGTTGGTTTGCCCTGAGACTGGCCGGAAGTTCCCGGTCAACAAGGGGATCCCTAATATGCTGCTACATGAAGACGAGGTCTGATTGTTGCCGTGTGCGGTTGTGTTTAGAAATATATGTCTGCCTATGTCAGAATCTAAGGGCAAGTAGAAACATGACTGATGATTTAAATGATTTGGTTTGTACTTGTTGAGAAATCTCAAATGAGTTCTTGTTAGCCTGCTTGCTTTTCAGATTTTTCAGTAATACTACACCTTTCCTTTCTTGAATTCCTTCCCTTTTTAGTGGCATTCTAACTCAAATTGTTCAACCAAATTTGCTTTAAAAGCTTTAATCAAACAAAAAGTATATAGAGGTAACAAAGCAAATGAATGAATGGATTTCGCGACGGATCTGCCAATAAAATGAGAGCCAGTTCTCAGCTATGGTTGCATTAGGTGAGAAAGAAGAAAATGTTCATACTTTCACTTTAAAAACATTAACTTCATAAAAAAGCTTCCTTGCACTAAGAACATCAGGACCTTGTATTAGTGTTTTAGTTTCTCAGATCAACCTTGCCACTTACTATTTGTTTAGAAATCTTAGCTACTGTTCAAAGACTGGAGGCTGATGTGTTTTGGCTTATCCTTGGAATTTTATGCATAAATTTCTCAATATTTTTGTAACAAGCCAACTGGATTAAGAAGCTCTTAAAGGTAATAGACAAAAAGTTTACAGTTTAAAGCTATCTTTCACAACAGACAAAACAAGGAGGACCAGAGGAGCATAACTAGTAAGGGTTAATTCAAATGTTCTGACATGCAAATTTACAGTTGAAATTCAAATTATAAACTCTAACCTAACAAGTTCCATGTGGTATAAATATCATAGCTACTTAGCTAGTACCCACCTGAATAATATAACAAAGTTAATGATCGAATTTATTCTGCTCTTTAATGATTTTATTGCTTCCAACCCAACTTTAAACAAGGGGGTTGGTGTCAGTTTTACCTTTATTCAATTTATCTATTTTTATTCCAAATTTCTTAACTTGTATAAATTCTATCAGTAAATTTTCACTCCAATTGTTGAGTCGTGACATGACGTGTTAGAAAATAGTGCTTCCAATCCAACTTTTAACAATGTTGTTGTGTCAGTTTTACCTCTATCCAGTTTATCTATTTTATTCTAAATTTCTCTAACTTGTATAAATTCTATCAGTAAATTTTCACTCCAACTGTTGAGTCGTGACATGACGTGTTAGAAAATAGTACTAACTTTTTTTTTCTTCAAAAATTAAATATATATAATATATTCTCACTTTAAATTTATTTTAGAAAGAATATCTAAAAAATTATTTTGAATAAAATCAATAAAAATTGCAAAAACTATGCTAAAAATGGAAACTTCAACAAGCTACATATGGTACTTTCACCGTCTCATTCAAGATATCCACATTCTTGAGTGACACGACATTTTACGAGGAATTGTTAGGTGGAATAAGTTTATAGAAAAAGATAGTTAGATATTTTAACGAGGAGAAAAGAGAGAGATTTATTTCTAAATATAGAACATGGATATCTTGAATCTAACAAACTAAAAACAAAAAGATGAATATTTTAAATGGGACGGAGATAGTACTACTATAGATCTATAATTGATAAAATTAATAGGAAATAGAGTTGATAAATTCAAAAGTTGGAATATATTTGATAAAATCATAAAAAATTGAATTACTTTTAATAATCTACTCTAAAATATCTCATGAAATTGACAAGTTTTACTCCTTCCTAATATGACGACAACGCGTGTCCAGCACGGCAAAAAACTGCGCGTGTGCCTATATCAAACACTCAACGGCCCAATGACGCGCCCCAATCACTCCGATAATGGATCCTAAATTCTAATTCAAAAACATTGCAAGCTGCCCCTCACAAAACTGAAAATATCGTTTTCCACCCCAAAAAAACCCTAGACTTCTCCCGTCAAAGTCAAAAATATTATCCTTTTTTAATAATGATTTTTCCTTAATTTTCCTCTCCATCTACCCTATTTTGGACACATCTGCCCGAATTCAACCCTACCCAAGAAACCCCCCTCTCTCTAACCCTCCTACCCCCAGCTTCTCACTTGTAGACTTGTGATTTATTCTGCTTTTTCGTTTTTCGACATTTTCCATTTTCAAAGCAAGAAACTTTAGAGGGTTTGCAAATGGAGGGGGCAAAGCTGAGCTCTGATGTGAAGCTTGTTGAGGCTGCTGTGGTTAATACTCTTTTGGCTGCTCAAACTTGCCTTCTCATGCTGGTTGGTTATTACCTTTTCTTTATGCTCAATTTCTGTTTGATTTTAGTGTCCAAGACTGCAAATTTATTTGAGGGCTTTTGAGATTTTGACTTTTTTTGTAACTTGTTTGCTGCTTCTAGTCATGTTTATTCTGAATTTGGTGGTTTTTTGGGGTTAGTCCAACATTATAACTGAAGGATTTGTGTCTAATGTTATGGTGTATTAATGTTGTGAAATATGTTGTGTTTAAGAATGATTTGTTATTGAGACTGAGGTAGTGTTGGAATACTGCTGCATTGGAGCTATGGGAACTTTTGATTTGATGTTGTTGAATCTTCATTGAACTTTTATGCCAATTGGGGAACTGCTTTATTGTAGAATGTCTTACTTTTGCCACTTGGACTTTGGTTGGTGTTTAAGTTGTGTAATAGCTCAGAGTTAGTGAATTTTTGGTTGCACAAACTTATATGTTTCCAAGTTTCCAACATAGGGTTTATATTATGTTAACTTTCCTTTGTATATCACACTTTGATGGTGTGCATATGAATATTGATTCATTGAGGCCTGTTTTGAGTAAACTTGTGGTAACTTGTTGAAATTTGCTTATGAATATTAACCATTTGGTTCTGATGAAGTATAGATGACTATTCCAATATGTGAAATCTAAAATTGTTGTAGAGTTTTCTATTAACTATTCATGTTATTAGTTGACCATTCAAATCTGTAGAAATAATATTGTTTTGAAATAATATTGTTTTGCTATGAAGATACTGTGTTGAGCCTTTTTATTGTTTGGTTATTGTTGATATATTGCTTAGAATGTTCTGCCTTCGTCTTGCTTGCTTGTTCTTTATCTTGTTTTTCTATTTATTAGTCGGACTTGTCATGTTTTGTCTTGTTGTTGATGAAAAAACTTTTAATGGTCTTAACAGACTAGCTCGTTGCTGAATGACAAACTACCCGCTTGGATAGGAAATCGGTAATGTTGAATTCTCCCTATCATGTCACAACAATCTTATGTAGTACTATGAAACTAATAATTGTTTTGTTAGCAGGTTTCCGATGGAGGAGCTTCATAGAGTGAACAAGCCAGGACTTGAAAACAAAGATGGAAGTGATACCGAGGATGATGACGAGGATGAAGATGAGGACAATGCCGAGCCTGATGATGATGCTGGTGATGAAGACTTTTCAGGCGGCGAAGAAGGCGGAGATGATGATGATGAAGGCGATCCTGAAGAGGACGCCGAGGCTAATGGTGACGGAGGAAGTGACGACGACGACGATGATGATGGGGATGACGACGATGAGGACGGGGACGATGATGAGGACGAGGAGGAAGACGAGGACGAGGAGGATCAACCACCTGCTAAGAAGAGGAAGTGATGGAGACTTTTGTATTTGGTTTGGTTGGGAAGTGTGTATTAGAATGAGGTTAATCTAGGGAATTTGACCATGGTTTGTGAGAATGGATTTTCATCATTAGACTTAGATGGAATGTAACATGCTCCCATGAGAATTCTGGATTTATGGTAGCTTATGTGAGATCTCTGTTTAATCATTTACTACATTGTATGCTTCAAATTTGATTATCTTGCTCATTTCAACTTTCATAGTATGATCAAGTGAGTTCAAGTTCATTTTTATAATCACATTAGAGCTTTCTTGTGGCTTCGATCAAATTACTAAATGAACTTTATTTAGACTTCACAAGACATAGAAGTACATTTTAGAAAACATTGGAGATTTCTTGAAACTTTGTTTAAATTACTAAATGAACTTTATTTTGACTTCATAAACATAAATATGTACGAATTATTCCTTACTAGTTGAATCATTTTGCTATTTTGGTACGTTCCATAATAATAGAGTTATTTATTTATTAAGTAAAAGTGAGACACATTTCTTCTCACTTACTTTATTTTCTCTTATTATAGAATGGTCACTTACTTTATTCTCTTGTAGCAAAAGGTGATGCGGTCACCCCAGCCGCCCCCACTCTCCGGCCCGACAGTTTGTGAATGGGTTCAATCAGGGTACACAGCGGCCCGTTAGAGAGGAGACCTTCAACCCACTGTCCTTACCAGAGCCCATCTCTCAAGGCCTCACACTTGTGCCTGAGAGATGGAAGCTCCCACACGCTAGTAGTGGGATTCGAACCCAGCTCCTTGTAGCAATATCTGCTCCCCCGGAACCAACTGCGCTAAGCCCCTGGGGGCCCTTACTTTATTATCTCTTACTATGGAATGGAGGGAGTACAAGATATCATTCAGTTGTCATAACTAATTATAAGATGATAATTCATTAAAGTTTTGAGTTATGGAATTATTTTAATTGAATAAGTATAATTATGATTAATTATCGCATGATTACCCATCTAGGTGGTATTTGATTTACTAGATAAAATAGTACCAAAATATAATTTAGGATTAAGTTGTGCAATTATTTAGCAGGAGGAGATTGACTATAACTAATTATCACATGACTACGTCTAGAATTTAAGTCATGAGTTTTAATCTCATGAACCATGCAACTTACAAATTTAATCATGTGATATAATCTTTCAAACCGAATACCTCCCTAGAGAATTAAGTTGGGGGATTCAATCCCATGAACCAAACAAAACCCATATATTCAATCTCAAAATATAATCTTGCAAACCGAACGGCCCGAAGATACTATCTATTTCCATCAAATAACTACTCATTACCACTAAGCTAAAAAGAGAAAAAAAGGTTCAAACAAATTCCTCAACTGCTCACAAATCTTTTTAGCAACCTTCATACAGATTTTCAGTAATTTATTGGGTCAGACTATGTAATTTATAAAGGAGGACAAGTATTGAAGACCTAATCATACAACTCAATGGAGTAAGACCATTTTCATTTGAAATGTTACTTCACAAATTTTATATAAAGTCAAGATGGATTTATTAATTATTAACCATCAATAATGGTAAGTAAAGTAATGAAGGAAAACTGGATCGTCTCCACAAGTATCTAAACACTGGCAAAAAGACAAACATCAAACTACAGAGTTGTCAATATTGGCCGACTAGAAAGACTGAAGCAGCTTGCCTCTATCCCAGACACAAGACCTGAAACAAGAAAACAAAAGCCTTCTCATCTGGTGATCGAGCAATACCACAACACGAAAAAGAAAAGGAAAGGATGTAACAACAATGAGTCAAAATAGATCATACAGTTGATTAACATGATCCAGATCATAAAATCCCAGCAATTCAATAGTATGTTAGAAATACAGATTAGGCCACTAATGATGGAGACTAGGTAGTGATTTAGCCATGCTGGATGATGAAGAATGCTTGACAAGCGAATCAATGCTTACCCGATACCTCAAGAAAGTTGTGCAACATTCTCAAATATGAGACATTATTAGGCTGCAGCAAAATATTCTTATTTTCAAATTCCATTTGTAATATCATTTCATCATATTTAAAGAAAACAGATACACATCAAGCTTATTAGAATATATATCACATCCTCAAATACTACATCTTTACAAAATATGCTCGAAAAACACTTCCCATAACACCAAAAGAGAGTTCGAACTTTTAACAACCATACTTTGAAATCAGCTCATCTTGCTACTAAGTTTAAGACTTGGTGCGTGATTTAGTCATGTAAGATGATGAAAAATGTTCACAAGGCAAATTAGTGGTTACCCAATACCTCAAGAAAGTTGAGCAATATTCTCAAATATGAGACATTATTAGTTTGCACAAAACATTCTCATTTTCAAATTCCATTTAATATCATTACATTATATTCAAAAAGAAGTAAAGAACCAAATATACATCAATCTTATTAGTATATCTACCATTAACAAATGACATGCTCAAATCCATCTGTACAAAATATACTCACAAAACACTTCCCAGAACTCCCAAAATTTGTTCAAACTAATTTTGAAAAATAAGAGCTTTTTTTTTATCTCTCTGAACTAATCTAACACATGATTTTAAGATAAAAGTGATTACTAGCATTTCATAAGACAATTAAACATATATAATTCCAAATCAACTGCAACATGAACAACAAGCTATAGGACATAGTATGCTACTACTATACATGACATCACATTCAAGAGGCATATTTTATCAAGAAAGTTCATAAACGGAGCCAAAAGCTATCAACTTTACAACAAAACAAATGTATATCACTTCGGAATGACAGCCGATCAAAACAACAAACCAGAACAAAAGGCATAGCAAAATTATTATAGCATTCGAGAAGTGCAATTCACTTACTAAGCCGGTAGCTTTCCCGCACGAAAAATAGCAAACTTAGACTTAACCGAATCCGAGTATTCAATTCCATTTTCCTTCAAGAACTCCGTGATCATCCCCTTAACTTTCTCAGGCTCCACACTCTCACACTCAATCTCATACATATCCCCAAATTCGTAGCTAACTTCATCAATCTCCAGCTCCACCCCTTTCCACTCAAACACATTCCTCACATTCTTAAATCCCCCCAAACTCACATAGCTCTCAATCCCAAACTCCTCCTTCACCCTCCGCAAAACCCTAGAATCGGCATCCTTCAGCTTCTGGGGATTCTCCGAGCACGCCTTCCCGACCGAGTAGTCCACCTCCTCCTCGTCCTCCTCCACGCGGCTGACGCCGTTGGCGAGCACGGCGTTGGCCTTGAGCGTGACGAAGCATTTGGGGCGGTCGGGCTCCTCGTGGAAGCGGAGGCGGAGGACGGCTCTCCGGGAGCTCAGCTCGGCGGCGGATCCGTCGTAGAAGGTGTTGTGCTGGTGGTGGGTGGCGGCGTGGAACGGGGAGAGGGATGCGAGGAGCTTCTGGTGGGCGGATTTGTTGGGCAATCGGAGCTTCACTTCGACCTCCATCAGTAATCGAGAAATGGAAGCCGTGATTTGGGGATTTTGGTGGGTGGATTAGAGGCCGATGCGGTGGGATTTGGAGGTGGGGTCGACGGCGGAGCGATCGAAGTGGTGGAGGAGGGAGGAGGCGGCGGTGGTGGTGGCGGCGGAGGATGAAGCGGCGGCGCGTTGTTTGCGGGCTTCTTCGAGTTCTTCTTTGTCTTCCACTTTCACTTCGATTTTTGTAGGTTTTCGCCGAAGCATCTCTCGATTTCTTTCTCTTTGCTTTTGGAAGTGGAATTCCCTACTCACATTTGCTTTAAATACAAATCAATTTTTTGTGTTAATATTATTCCATATCTGTATAAAATATTTGAATTGGTAGACAATGTTTCATCATAATGTAACGGGTATATAGAGTCCAATGGATTATTAGATACGCAATTGATTTTCGATTATCAAATTACAAAATTCTCAATTTTGATCTGGTCTTGGTTGTTTTGGTTCGGCTACATTGCTATACTTTCGTTTCAATCACAATCAAGAAATCTTCCTAATCTCTTTGATTCTCAATTTTCAAGTGATCGAATTGGCATTGTTTCAGAAAAAAATGTGCAACGCATCATGAACAATCGGCCTCAAATATATAGTTAAAAGTAGGAGGCACAACGGAAGACACTCATGGCTGGCTGCCTCTGTCCAAATAGATTCACTGTCCAAATAGATTCAAATTTTCTGCTAATGAGATCAAGGTTTGATTGAAACTAAAACCACTGATTCCCTCTGACATCAATGCAGGGTGGCTGGGAAGTGAAAAATATCTGTATCTAAACACAGACTGAAGAGATGGCAAAACAGGGAACAAACACAATGAATGATGAAAAGACTTTAAGAACAAATGAACCATTCTCTAGCTGGTAAACTTCCAGGACTCAGATGAGCTATTGCTCCATAGTACAATTAGCAGGGTCTGAAGCATTACAATAAAGAAGTGCAGCAAAGTAAATGATCTTGCTATTACAACTAGAGTCCACTCACAGAAATAAGCATATGGCCAGAAAGATCATTACTTGACATTTTTAACACATCAACGGCTATTTTCTTCAGCTGATTAGAATAGCATAAAACACTAAGAAGTTCAGCAGTAAGTTAGAGAAGATTGAAGTCTCGTTAATGTGCATTTATTGCAGATCCAATACTCCTATTGAGAATAAGGAATAATGTCTCATGTGGTGTTGGTCTATTCCATGAGAGCCGATGTTCAACAGAACATACCAAGCAGATGCTAGTATCTTTACATTACAAGAGGATATTTGTTGCTCCGGTATCAGTTAATATTTACACACACTGACACACACAACATGAAGCATTCATAATATATACTCCATGGAAATAGATTATTCACTTCACCACAAATGCTACAGGCATAGAAGTAATAAATAACAGAAACATGCTTCATCAATCTCGGATAGATGCCCCTACCAACCTTCTAGCATCATGCTCACTTGGGTACCCAAGAGAGACAGGAATGGAGTTTCATGCAAAAAAAATCAAATTTACACTATACTAAAAATGAACAAACTTCATCAATTTAGAAGAGATGTCCCTTCCAGCCTTGAAGCATTTGTGACCAGTCATGCATTGATGCATAGCTCTTTCCTATCCCATGGTATCCAAGAGAGACAATTTGGAGGCACATGAAGGAAAATTCAAAATACAGTACCAAATTCAAATTATATTCAAACTAAACAAATGTTTCCCTTGTTGATATAAGGAACAAAAGCATTTAGATTATTGATCCACCTTTCTAGGCACACACATTTAGGAACTTCACATTTCTAACATTTGGTCTTTGAATGTTACAAATAACAACAATGGACAGGACAAAACTGACAACTTACAAAAAAAATCCACCAATCAAGCACCAAACAAAGCTTATGAATACTTTTAGTTGAAAATATGGCCTTGAGAAATAGGAATACCTAAACCAAAAGAAACCACCCACGCTTTCCTTATTGCCCAGTCTCCTATTGAGGCGCACCAGGGGGCAGTAACCGGCTCGCCTTCTTGGGCAGCTTCTCCAGCACCGTCCTCACAGCTCCCTCCTCCGACTTCCCAAACAACTGCTTCCTCAAAACCTCATGCAAGAGTCCAAACAACTCCTTCTTCAATGCCTCAAATGCCAAATCCAGCCGCTCCAACTGCTCCATCGCGTTCTCATTGTACATGAAAAGCCCGTAATACAGATCAAAACTATCACCGGACGTATTCTCCACCAAATCCAACAATGTTTCATATCCCTTTGTGTTGATCGGCGTGCTCTCCAACTGCAGCTTCTCGAGTATCCTCCCCGTCGTGTGTGTGATGAACTGCGTCCCAGCCGCGTACTTATCATGCTCCTCGCAGCTCATCTCCACCATCCTACACCCCTCATTCCTGAAAATGTCCAGGAAATTCTCAACCCTAGCCTGGCGCGAATCCTCACCCCCAATTCTCACCTTATCAAACACAAACGGCAAATTCTTCCAACTGTGCTTCCCACTCTCCGGTCCAAACATCGGGTGCGTGCAGAGAATATCGAAATGAGGCGGGAGAACTTGGAGGAAAATGTTTTTGGGGAATTCCTTGACGGATAAAACGTCGACAAACAGAGTATTCCGTCTCAGGCGCTGGAGGGGAATCGATCGGAGCACGGATTCGGTCGAGATGATGGAGGTGCAGATCACCATGACGTCAGGGTGCAGCTCGCAGAGATCGTGCGGATCAGAGACGAAAGCGGCGCCGATCGACTCGGCAGCCAAGAGGTGATTAGAGCGCGAGTGCGCGTAGACTATGTGGCCCTGGCGGACGAACGCCTTGGCGAGGAATTGGCCGAAGTTTCCGAACCCTATGATGGCGATTTTGAGCCTGGTGGACTGATTCAGGCGCATGACGAGGCGCGCCTCCAAGTCGTAGGGCTGCGCGGCGTCGATTGCGCGGACGCGGAGGCTCCGGCAGCGGGAATGGTGGTGATGGCGGCGGTGGGGATGCTGGAGAGGCGAGAAGAGGTGGACATTGCGGTGGAGGAGGCGCGAGGTTCCGGCGATTGCGGATTGCGCGGCGGGAGTTGACTGGATTGATATGGACGAAATCATGGGCGGTGACTTGTGGCGTTAGTTTCAATGATTGAAAAAGGAATGCAAGGAGAGGTGAGCGTGGCCGGCGCAAGGGTGTGGCGGTGCAAGGCGGCGGAGGCGCTTCGATTTAGCTGCGGCGATTTGTTCCACAGTTGAGGGCTGAGATTTTATTCAGTTCAATTTTTAGCGTTGAATAGTTGTTGATTTCATTTATTTTTAGCTGTGCTCAATCATTGCTGTAAAAGTAAAACTTCCCGATATAATGAGTTATTCCTTTTTTCCATTTTAGGAGTTCCAATGGAGTTTAGTATGAATTTTAAAAAATTAAAAATAAATACTGAAAAAGGTGGAGATAATTTAGTATAAAAAATTTTAAGTCTAAATATTTCATAATTGATACTCTCTCCTTTTCTTCATGATTGAGTCAGTTTATTATTTCGGGAAGTTTCTTCATAGTTGAGTCGTTTCCTTATATAGTAACTTTTTCTTCTCTCTTACTTTACTCTCTCTACTTTATTCACTTTATACTTTATTTTCTCTACCTTTTTCTTTTCTCTTACTTTTTTATCTATTTATTTAACACACTCAATATTCATTTCTAAAACTCCGTGCCGAAAAATTTCGTCTTAACTATGAAAAAACAGAGGGAGTACGTTCCATTAAACCTCATTTAACACTATTACTTTCTTTTTTTTCCTTTAGAAAGGCAATTATGTATTCTCAAGCAAATGTTCACTTTTTAGAAAGCATCTATGTATTTATTTTCAAACGAATGTTCATTGGTTAAGTTAAAACAAAATATAATAATGAATCGTGACTAACAAGATATAAAAACCACAGTTAAACCTTAAAATGGACAAGCTCATTATGTATTTGTCATAAGGAATATAGGTAAGTTGAAAAGACACTAGAAATCTCGACCAATTAGTTAAAACCACTAATTTATGCTTCTTCAAGACTCAGAGTAATGAATACACACAGTAACTTGGGAAGAAAAAGAGAGGAAAACTGAGTAGCAAAAAATAAAATCCAAAATAGGCAAAAGAGGATTTAGAGAGGTCCTTCAGTAATAGTGAAAGAATATGTAGAGGTGATATGACAAGATTAATGGGAAAAATCTCCTAATAGAAGAGAGCAGAGCCCCCAAGCAGAGAATAAATAAGTATTATATCATCATAGTTTCAACATGAGATTACAAAATGGGGGGAGAGGCCTTCTTCCATGTCTCTCTCTGCTTAGTTTAGAAAAGCTTGAAGAGCAAACCACCATGGGCAGCAAAGAAGGGGGCAAACACCAGCGACTCCACAGCCATCAGCTTGATCAGGATGTTCAGCGATGGCCCGGATGTATCCTTGAGGGGATCCCCCACAGTGTCCCCGATCACAGCTGCCTTGTGCGCGTCTGATCCCTTGGGACCGAGTGAGCGTGCATGGTCAGATACACCAGCCTGCCATCATCAACATCATCGTCAGTCAACCTTTCATTCAAATTTACTAGTTCATGAAAATTTAATTGCATCGAAATGAAAGAAGTTGTCAGAGTTATACCTCGATGTATTTCTTGGCATTGTCCCAAGCTCCGCCTGTGTTGGATGCGGAGATGGCAATCTGCGTTGTGTAGATGGGAGACGATTAGTGTTGCATTATATAAACATTGGAATAGAATATTATAAGAACGTTTAGTGGCATTACTTGGACACCGGAGACGAGGGATCCAGCAAGGACTCCAGAGAGAGTTTCGACACCGAAAAGAGTGCCAACGATGAGGGGTGTAAGCATGACAAGAGCACCAGGGGGGATCATCTCCTTGATAGATGCATCAGTGGAGATCTTGACACAAGTTGCATAGTCAGGCTTAGCAGTTCCCTCCATGATACCGGGAATGGTGTTGAATTGTCGGCGCACTTCTTCAACCATCTTTAGAGCTGCACTGCCCACACTCTTCATCGTCATGGCCGAGAACCAGTAAGGAAGCATAGCACCAACCAGCAATCCGATGAATACTTTAGGAGTTAGGACATCTACGGTTGATATTGCGGCACGGCTTACAAATGCACCAAAGAGGGCAAGAGACACAAGAGCAGCAGATCCAATGGCAAATCCCTGAGAACACAAGCATAAGCATGAATGCACTGTTAAATATAAGAGCAATATAGTGAACTATGCGTGTTGATGACAAATTAGGTCATGAACAAAGCCCAGAAATTGTTGAAAAGAACTTTATTAACCTCAAAAGATATTGTGCTAGTTTAACCAGTTTTGGGGAGAGGCAAGAAAAAGGGTAAGACAGCTTACCTACAAGAAGGGCCCTAAATGGCGTTTAAGTCGACAAAATGTTGCAGCAGTTCTAATGAATAAATGAAACAAAAACCAGTGATACAAAGTTGCATATCTGTCGCATGCTCATTAAAGATGATAGTGCAAAAATAAAATAAAAATTTGCAAATGCAGCAAACTGTAATATATGTCAAATATGCATGTGGGAGTGGTTTAACTTAAAAGTAATCATTTCATTGAGACATAGAGTGGAATGTAATCACCTTTCCGATAGCGGCCGTGGTGTTTCCTGCAGCATCAAGGGCATCAGTCCTCTCTCGGACTTTGTGGCTCATGCCTGCCATCTCAGCGATACCTCCAGCATTGTCACTGATTGGTCCATAAGCATCAATAGCCAGACCAGTAGCTATAGTGCTCAGCATTCCAAGAGCAGCAACTGCAATTCCATACATAGCAGCAAAGCTAAAACTGACAAAAATGCTAACGGCTATGGCAAAAATTGGAATTATAACAGATTTGTATCCCAATGCAAGGCCAAAGATGACATTGGTAGCTGCTCCTGTACGGCATGAATCAGCAACATCCTGTACTGGGCTGAAAATAAGGAGAAAAATGAAGTCACAATCATATATATTCAAAAGTTTTGCCATAACTAGACAAATCATTCTGTAAAGATACCTGTAAGCATTGCTGGTATAGTATTCTGTGACAAAACCAATGATAAGGCCAGCCCATAAACCAACACAAACGCATAGGAATAATTGCCTGCAGTCATATGAGTTTCACGCTGGTTCAAAAATTTGAGGGAATACGCTCAAGACAATGATATAAATGTATATATATACATATGTAGGCATTTATCTTTATAGAAAAGTGACTGAAAAAAATTTAGTGTTTACTTAACTTATAAGATTCAGATCAACAATCGCAAACGATAATAAGCAAGTGAAAACCAGATATCTAACTTACCAGCTCTTAACATCTTTCTGTGATCCAAAATCAAATATTGTGAAAGAGGACGGAAGGGCGATCCAGCTGACCAAGCCTACTCCAAGAGTCATCAATGCTGTGGAGATTATAAGTTGCTTTTTGAGTGCTGGCTCAATTTCTTTGACAGCCTTGACCTCAAAGAAATCAGTTGCAAATAATGTGGTGAGCAAACAAACAAGGATTCCAACAGAGCTGACTAGCAGAGGGTATAGCATGGCAGTAAACTCATGGTTAATCCCAAAAGATGAGATGGAAGCAACAACAAGTGCCGCACAGGAAGATTCTGCATATGAGCCAAATAGATCGGACCCCATACCGGCAATATCCCCGACATTGTCACCAACATTGTCTGCAATAACCTGAACATTTTGAAAATATAAGTAAAAGATACTATAATAAAAATAATTTAACAAATTTCATTTTGATGTCATCTTACTGCAGGGTTTCGGGGATCATCTTCTGGAATGTTCCTTTCCACCTTGCCAACAAGATCTGCCCCTACATCAGCAGCTTTCGTGTAAATTCCACCAGCAACTCTGCCAAACAAAGCCATTGAAGAACCACCAAGTCCATAACCAGTTATAGCCTCAAATAGGCCTTCCCAGTCATCACCAAAGTACAGCTTGAAGAGGTTGATTGCAATAAACAAAACCAGTAGACCACTTGCGGCAAGGAGGAAACCCATCACTGCACCAGATCTAAAAGCAACAATGAAAGCTTTCCCCACACCTTTCCTAGCCTCTAAAGTAGTTCTAGCATTGGCATAGGTGGCAATTTTCATTCCCAGGAACCCCGAAATTAAAGAAGTTATTGCACCAAGAAGGAAAGCTACAGTGCTAAAGATAGCTGAGGCAAGAGCAGGCTTGCATAACTTGGTGGCATCAAAGGTGCAAGCTTTAGCCGCTGTACTGAATCCTTCCACAGAGCCGAGGAAGAGGAAAATCAAGATAGCAAAAGCAACCATGAAGATACCAACATACTGGTACTCGGTAAATAGAAACGATGTTGCACCTGTGAAATAGCATCTATGCATCAGAATTAGCTCACCCCAAATGAGGACAGACATATTCAAGAATGCTGAACAATTAAGTATTCAAACTTTAATAACATAATTAGCAATAACATTGATCTTCGCCCAGCTTAACTTTTAAGGATTCAGGGACAACAAAAAATGGAAACTAACAAGATCAAGAGTTTATAACATGCATCAGTTACCCAACTTATTGCCCCCATTGAACACATTGAAGGTATTAAGAACAATGTATTAAACATTGTAAATTTCTATATTACTGTTTATGCTTCAAAGAAATTACTTAGTAATTTTATAACAAGACTGCATCTTGATACCTAAAAAGAGAAACTACTAGAAGCAATGCTGATGCATATAACGTACTGAGCATGCCTATGAGTTCTCCTTCTAAAGCTAATAAGTTGTTGAATTTATTTTGTCAAGCTTTCTAGAAGATGCTACAGTATAATATTTTTTCAGAGAATACCAAATGTCAGGTCATTTTCAAATAAATTGTTGAATTGTTTGGTCAATATAAGCTCTATCTTTTCAGTAATGGAATCAAATTTTATGCAACTTTGTGTGTAAACAAAAAAGGGTGGAATAAATTTCGTACAAAATAATTAAAAAAGAAACAATTAACAAATGTTGTTATACAAATACAAATATTTTAGAAGATACCGTAGAACCTTAAAGGCTATCTCAAATAAATCCATAACTACATAAAAGTGAATTTTCAGTAATTTCAAAGGGAAATAAAAACTTTAATGGGAAAAATTATACAAGTAAATTTAATGGGGGAAATGAAATAATATAATATATAATACATTAATGAATTGGAAAGGAAATTAGTCATTCAAGAGGGAAATAAAAAAAACCTTTAGCTGATAATTTACATGTTAAAATTTTAATTGCAAAAAATGTGGCCCGAGGAATCAATACCGAGATAATTTAAGAAAGAATTTTCAAATACTTGTTGAAAAGTATTACACATATCAAAATTAATTTGGTGCAAAATAGTACATGAAAGCACCTTCCATTTTATCACGGTTCCATATTTGACCCACCATCAAGATAGTCGAGCACAAAGCTCGATCCTACCAATTTCACTATTGCATTCATGCCTCCACTCATATACACAATCATTATACAGATAGGGAGGCCACACAATGATTAAGCAAAATACAGATGAAACAAACAAAAACATAATGTCATTCTTTTTCATAGTGGCACCACAAAAAAGTTACTGTACAAAAAAAAATATCCCCCCATGTGATGTATTTATACTAAATAGCTTCTAGCTTATACCACACTCCACACCAACCAGAAAAGTATGTGCAATTTAAGTATGTAATTCAACTATGGTGAATGCATAATTAATCACACCAACTACAACTAAATTCCGAAGTCTCCGTTACACGTGTCATTAAATAAATCAGCTGAGTAAACAGTCACAATTGAAAATTAATATGGGCGAGAAAAAGAGATCTTTTTGAGATCCCACATCTCACGCAACGCCAATTTTTTAATCAATCAAATGTTATGAACGCCGACCGGAACGGAAAATCAGAGCAGATTTTTTTAATCGCAAAAATAGAATCCTAAGATAAGGTAGAATTGACGCAATCTAGCGCAAAATATCTCCTCCTTGAACACAGGAAACAAAATCAGAATAAGAAATAAGCGAAAATTGAAAGATCTGAGGTGAAATTCAGCAAAACACAAGGCGAAAGCACGATTCGAAGGTCGAAGAAGCGCAGTAGTGAATAAAAATTGGGAGAAATGGTGAAATTGAGGACCTTCAGAGATGGCGGCTTGGATTTCGGCGCACTTCTGGACGACGGCGTGCTCGGAGACGCCGTCCTCCTCCTCGATGAGGGGCTCGGCGAAGCCGTTTTTGGAGTCGGAGTGGGATTTGTCGGTGGAGACCTTGACCTTGGAGACGAGGAGCCATTGGACGAGGGCGAAGGCGATGCCGACTATGGCGCAGAGAGGGATGATGACCTGAGTGGCGAGATCTGGGAGGAGAGTGGACTCAACCATCTCTGCGGAGAAAAGGGGAGGAAAATCTGGTGGAGAAGAAGAGTGTGAGGAGAGAAGATGAGGGAAGAGAGAGTGTAATTTATGAGTGAGGGAAATAGATAAAGGGTGAGATTTGGAGGGACTTTGGCCTCATTAGATTGCTTTTATTATTTACTAAATCATATTGTAAAAAAATATTCATCTAAAATATTGAGAGCAATAATCTGAACTAAATTTTTGACATTTGATTTTAATTGTGGCAATACACGTTTATTTTTATGATAATAGTATTGTTTGAATGAACAATCTAATTCGATTATAGTATAATGGAGTAGTGTTTTTGTATAGACTTTGAACTAAAATTATAGTGACCTGAAATATGATCGTGTTTCAAATAAAAATCTAATAACATTTAACAAACATATGAATATTCCATTGAGAAAGAGGAAATAGGGTATTAAGAAATAAATAAAGTTAAAGTGTGTTTTAAGAAAATAATGAAAAATGACAAAAAAATCTGGAAGTATTATAAAAATACCTCAAACCCCTTTAAGATACAAAAAATGAAAAATAACAAAATTATTTGGAAGTATTGTAAAAATACCGCAAACGTAAGTAAGTATTTCATCACATATATCTGGTGCTAGTATTGATTTTTTTTACAGATTATATTCACCGGATTTTTCTTTTTTATTTTCCTTTTTCTTTTTTATTTTTCCTTCTCTACTGTTTTTTTATTTCACAGTTGTTTCAATGTTTGTTTCTTGCATTTTGAAAAAAATAATAATTTTAAAAATATTTATGTGCACACCGCCGTTATTTTTATCACTTAAAATTTTTATTAATGTTATTATTATTTTTAAAATTCGTCTTCGGTATTAATTAATTTGATTTTATTGAATAAAATACATTTACATAGAGTATGGTTTATTGAATATTATAACTAAGGAAGTATGATAAAGTATGAATATGGGGAAGTTGAAAGTGAATAAATCGCTAATGCTACACACACATGGATAGAAATTAAGAAGTAATGAAGTACTACTACCAAAAAATTATGGCTTAGGGTATTGATAAGGTTATTCAGAAACTAATTTTAAATTGATTGTATCGACTCAATTAATTTGGAGTGGATTTTTCTTTTGGAGTAGCTAAATAATGCTGAAACTAACAAGGTTATTTTAATAAGTATCCATAACATTATTAAATAAATTAATAAAATTAATTAAGAATATTTATACACACTTATCTTCTCCCATAAATTCTAAATAGAAATTATGGCTATTTATTTATTTTCACTCAATATTTTCATCAAAATTACTTAGAAGCAGGCTAAGTTGCTTGATATTTTCATTAGTTATTAATAGTTAAATTTTTTTACAAAATCTATATCTGAAAAAAATATAATAAAAAAGTATAATATTTATTAATAATTTTCTTAGAGAATGTCAATATTGCTATTTAGATTTTCATTTATGAAATGGTGTAAATTCCTTAAAAAACGTAACTAATTGCCGCAAATTTAAGAAAAAATTCTACAAGATCGATGATAAGATAACTTACTGCTTCGACTTTCTT
Organism: Salvia hispanica; assembly: GCF_023119035.1. Lineage (NCBI taxonomy): Eukaryota > Viridiplantae > Streptophyta > Magnoliopsida > Lamiales > Lamiaceae > Salvia > Salvia hispanica. The sequence goes on along the minus strand of NC_062970.1, from coordinate 3,080,368 downwards.
TGCATATGAGTGAGGGCAACATAGCTTGGTGAACGCAACTTCATATATATGTTCATCTCTCTCTACGTTTTTGGGAGGTGCGAGTCTTACCTTGGATTGGATTGGATTGCTGCCGAGTATTGTATTTGTTAACATTTTTCTTTGTTTTCCGTGTTAGTGTTTATGCGTTACCAAAGGTTCTTCTCAGTCTGCTTAAAATTTGTAATGAGTATTTGTCTTCGTTGTTGTTTATTATTCTTTTATGGCACGTCATTCGCGACTAGCTTGTTAAATTCTTACTCACGCTATCTTTAGTAGAACTAGCCTTTTTTTACATAAAAAATCCGTGGTTTTTTTTTTTTAAAGGAAATCGCACAATTGTTATGTGCAAGTGATTGTGTATAAAATTTATTTCATGTTTTCATGCAATTGCTCGTAAATATAATTAAAGAAAAAGAAAAAGAGAAAAAGAAAGGGAAAAAAAAGGCAAAGAGCTACATTATATTATTAGCCTTATTCGGTATGCTCCACATACCATATTATAAAATACTATAAAGTTTTTAGAAACATATTCATTTCATTATAACTCTCTTATTGCACCTTCTAGAACCTAAAATAGAATCTAAGAACCTTTTTATTCTTAGTACACCTAAATGCGTGGAGTCATATCTTTGTAAAATCATCATATCCTTTCTTCTCTAAAAATGAGTGTCTAGGAATAATTATGTAATCTTTATATTCTACAATCAAAATAGGAAACAATAATAAAAGCAATGCCTTCCCTTTTCTGTTTACTGGTTAACGTCCATGCCAGATCTCATGTCTTAAATCACCAATAATCTATATTTCAATCATGAATATTAGGTATTGATGAATTAGTGAGGTTAGTTAAAGAGTTTACATCTCTTGACCACACCTCTGCGTGAGATTAGTTCAAAACAAACAACATCAAATTAATAGTATATGAGTGGTGATTATAATACTATTAGAGCCCAAATTTGATCCAGGTCCGGAATGACCTAGTTTTGATGCCGGGTCCAAGATGACCAAAGTTATAGGTTGGACCAATAATGACCCGACATTGAACCTGCGAAGTTCTTGATATGGTCTCGGCTTGAGGGTAAATTTGCTGAGTGCAAATTCATACCACATCAAAAAACTATAAGACAAGCGAGTGACCAAACAAACAATATTAAACTAATATGATGTCGACTATCAATAACGTTAAATTTGTCGAACATGAGATATTCTTGATATGGTCTCACCTTGAGGGGAAGATTTAGTTGCATGGATTTGATCTATAAAAAAGAGAATATTAAACTAATACACGATCAACTATTCTAATGTTAACATTTACATGATCTAATCCACAAACTATGTTTGAAGATTCCAAAGATTGATTTTTTTTAGCGGTATATATCACTATTATTAATAGTAAAATGCAACTTAATTAGTAAAACACGTTTATTTTTTAATTTTCAAAATTACAATAATTATTTTCATGGAAATAGCTACCAAACTTTATCAAATATCAATAATATCGATTCTTAATCCGACATGTGTCCGCGTGCGATGGTAATCAATGTTTCCTAATTATTAGAATAGCGACGAATATATGCTTAAAAGGTGTCAAATCCCTTTTCCACGATGATTAGGAATTTAAACCGCAGCTATTTTATATTTCAATCAAAATTAATCGACCGGTAATTGGCATGATATAAATCAACATCTACTTTACTTTAAATTATTCTGCAATCGATTTGATTTTTAAGTCTTTTAACTCTCCACCCTTTGCCTTTTCTTTCTTCTTTTACTTGATCTTATTGTTGTTACATGCTTTATTACATTATACTGTTTGTAACTTTTTTCTTTATTTTACAATTGGTATTATTATTATTATTATTATTATTATTATTATTATTATTATTATTATTATTATGCACTTTATACATTATAGTAACTATTTATACTTTATTCTTTATTTTGCTATTGGTCAATCCAAAATAGTTCTATACATAATACGCTAGAACTAGTTAACATTACATATATTTTTGTGTAATAAATACTATAACTAGTTAACATGTACATATATTTTTGTGTAATAAATAGTGTAGATCGTGTTTGTTCATTTTATTATGGATTTTAGAACAATATAATATTGGCAAATTGCACATTTTCCATCTATACTAGGGCTTGTTAGCTAATAAATTGTCATATTACTATGAGTATATTAAAATAACAATAAAATTAAATGAAATACAAATTTGATAAATATCTCGGCAAGCCAACAGAGAATTCACTAACAAAGTAAGAATAGCATGAAAATCAGTTACAAAATAGCAATCAAACAAAACACAACTAACAGAAAAAATATATAAACAACAATATAATTAACATAATGATAGAAAATCACATGCCATAGTAGTATCTTTGTCTATAACAACCCAACAACCAAGCACAAGAAAAATACAACAACGCTACAATACTAAGCTAGACTTAATTGTTAGATCCTTCCGAAAATATGTAGGCAGTAACAACTAACCACGGGAAAAAGGCAGCAGTAGCACAATAACTTTAAGCTAGACTTTAGTTATTAGATCCTTTCGAAAATATGTAGGTAGTTATAACTAATCACGAGAAAAAGACAACAACACAACAACTTTAAGCTAAACTTTAATTATTAGATTCGTCTAAAAACGTGTGAATAGTAACAGAGAATCTCTTATAGGAGTATAACAATAGAACATTTATTATTTTAGGCTGGATTTTAGTTACTAGATCTGCTTGAAAACGTGTAGGTTGTTAACAAATGCATGTTTCTATATAAATTGGGAATATTTAGTTTAGAATATCGTAAATAAAAAATTTAAAGATTTAATTTGGTGATTTGAAATTTATAATTGGATTAATTATTTTAGAGAAATTTATACTCCATTTAGTTCAGCCAATATACTGAAGATTTTAAATATGAGGTCATGCCATTTCATTAAAAAGCAACTTAATTATATTTATGTTGAATTATTTGATTTAATTGAGGGATATAACTTATAACTTATAAGTAATGCAAGTGATGATGAATTAACTTGAATTAAAATATTCAGTAACAACCCGAAAATAATTCAATGGTGACAGTAGGGGACGCCAAAATCCATTTACCAGTCGGTTAATCTATTAGATGGAAAATAAATAACTACGACTTTGATAGTATGAAAAAATTAAATACTACCTACCTATCTATCTATTAAATATGTAAATGCGGCACGCTTGGATATAATTTATAAATGGGTAAATATTAAATATTATCCCAACTCAATATAGATTACCTTTGTATTGAAGTTTTGAAACATTGGGTATCTTACACTTATGCTTACGCTGAGACACATTTAATGTAGATTTAAACAATAAACAATTGATGATTAGTTAATATATTACTCCCTATATTAGTAAATTAAAATAAATTCGGAATAAAAATAGTTGGTATGGAATAAATGTGCTTGGACATGAATAAAAAAAAGAAGCATCCTATGCGTTTAATAAAGCCAGCGCACAATTATTTATATTCCATAAATATGTATATGTCAAGCACAATTTTAGGAATCGAATTTATCTAAAAGGATATTCTTATCCGAATCTTCTCTTTCATCCACATAAAAAAGTTGTATATTTTAAAAAAATAAATTACTTTGAATCTTTTTTCGTTTTTATTCTTCTTGCGAGGAGATAATATTGGTGAATTATAGGAATATTTGAAAGGCTCGTAGCTCTCACGAGGTCTATTTCGATGATAGAGAGACTATTTATCTCACGAGAAGATAATATTTCTATATTATTTATTCTGTTTTTTTTCATAATTATTTTCTATTTCAAATTTATACTTTTACTCTCGCGTGTCAAGCTTAAAATTTTCAAATTAAAAAGAGTCAATTATAGTTTAATTATGATTTCAATTTTGGACCTTTTTTTTAGCTCTCCTATTTTTAATTATTCTGAAATAATGTAAATTTATCTAACGTTATCCCACATTAAAAAATTGATGTGTCGGTATCTGTCTTTTTTTGCAAAAAATGAAGTAAACATGTACAAAGTTCGGAATATATCAAAAATAAATATAAGGTTGAATCAGTGAAAAATTTTGTTGTTTAAACAAGGTGAAACACTACTAACCTAATTTTCTATAAAAAGAAAAGCTTGCTTAAAAGAGGAAAAATATTGACCTAATATGTAGTTCAAAATAATGCATATGGGAAAAATATATTTTTCGTGGTGGTGACATGTGTCGGATATTTTCCCAATAACATAGATACATCACATATGCTTTATTCTATACAACATTGTTTCTTTATTTTATACATATATTCAATTAAAATATCTTCAAAATTATTATTAACATAATTCATTCTACAAAACTATAATTCACTTTCCCTATAACTTTAAATGACTGAATAAAATAACAAATTGAGCGTTGGTTTCATGCATATTATAAAATTAATAATATTAACAATATTTGAGGTAATAAAGGAAAAATAAAATGTATAAAACAAAAATAAATTAGTGTTAAAATGGACAACACTTCCTAATGATGTTCACATGAAATATGTAATACTATTCTATTAAAAATGCCAATGAATATGTGAATTATCAACGAAAATTATATAAATCGACGGTGAAAAAGGCAATTAATTAATCCCAAAACTAATTTAATTTATTAATTAATAACATTAATTTTAGGGTTTAGGTGTGTTATCAAGTAGTCGCATTCATGGTGAGAAGGAAGTGCCAAAGGTGAATTTATAAAATCATAGCTGTTGAGTGGTCACTGTGGAGCCCATTTTTGGGACACATTCTGTTGCTTTCAATTAATTAACCAATTTTTATTTTCGAGATTTATTATTATATGTCACAATAATAATATTTTCTCAGATCTGTATTCATGAGATTTAGATAGATATGGAACGCAATTTTAATTTCGAAAGTGTAGTATCGAAGCAACAACTTTGTTGGTCTTCTTACTTAGAGACTACTTGTGTGTAGATTAAGTAAAATTATTTTATTTATCCTATCTTTTAGTACGCAATAAACGACTCATTTTCACTAGCATGTGTATTAAATTTTAAAAATATGAATTTTACAAACGTGTAGTGACTATATTGAGAGATATCAATATGCTTTATAGTTTCAATATATGAAAAGAAAAAATTGAGAGTAGCATAATATTATTTTTGAAAAAATAAATTATTTGAATATAGTTTGTAAGATAGTTTTGTCTTCAACGACATAGTAATGTGTTTCAATGTATACAGGTTTGTCCTCTTTTATTTGGATTTAATTTGATAGGTTAATTTTATCACAAAACTTATAGTATGAAGTTAACCATCAGTATTTTCATAACAATGACAGTGATAATAATAATGAAAATAACAATCACTAAGTCATTATAAAGATTGATTGACTACACATAAAAATTAAACTACACATCCCATTAAGGTTTCTCCTAAAGAATAAATTATAGGAGTATAAATTATGGTTTTTTCTATTTTAACTTTTGGGTTTTTATATAATCAAAAACTTTTTTTAGGAGAATTTGGTTATCTCTTCCAATTTATATATGTAAAACAATAATTTATCTGATACCAATTTTAATATAAATAATAAGTCTAATTCTTTCTGATAAATTTATTTTATAAGTCTAAATCATCTATTTATTTATTCTCATGTCATTAATTATTTACTACTCCTACTATAAAGCGTAATAAACAGACAAAGAACTTACAATATAATTTTATTTTATAAATCTAAAATTCCTGTATGTCAAGTTGCAATATAAATTAATAAAATCACCTTAAAATGCGTGAAATATTGCTGCTAAAATCCAGACATCATTAAATCACAGTGGGCCGAGTCCACCTGTACAAACTAAACAGAATCATCTCTATCATTAATTTATTCATCCAACTTGTGTATCTATCAAAAGCTCAAAATTGTTTTCCCAATCGGTCTATTATTATTTATTTATATATACTATTGTTTATTTCTATAACCATAATTTTCATGGAAATAAAAGGTGTGATAGCAATATATCACAGGCATGTCACTTTGAAACTAAGATTTTAAATTGTGTATCTTTTACGTGGTTGTAATTTAATTGTATAAAAATAAGTATTACTCAAATCGATTTAATTTTATTAAGTAATTGGTTGATTGGCAGTCTTCCACCAAATGGGTTCAAATCTTGGGTTGGTTGGTGGTGCTTTCTGTTTCCAGTTGTATGATACAAACAAAATTTGTTGAGATTTTCAAGTTTATTTTAATCACAACAACACTTTTGAAAATTGTAATCCCTAGTGTTTTTCCAGTGCCAATAACATAATAACCCATTCTATTTTTAGTATGACGAATTATTTTCCATCCTGCAATTTTATATAGTATAGTCAATTACTAGTATTTTTAATATATTTCTTAGTTGTCTCATAGTAAATTTTTTTAGATGCTATATTTCTTTATTTACAAATATAATATGTATATGCATAAATAATAAAGACACAACTAAGTAAATTTATTAAACGACGTCGTTTAAGTATTTTGTCCACAAAATATTTGTAGTAGTAAAATTGAACATGAGAACTGCTATAGCCTATAAGTGTTACTCTCTTTGTTTATTTTTGTTGAGTCATATTTTTTTTAGTCATCCTAAAATAATTGAGTCATTTTTTAGTACTATTAAACTTTATTCTTACTATCTCTATCCATCTCACTCAATTTTCTCTACTTAATCTCAACACTCACTTTATAAATCTCTATGCAGAAAAAATGTCGTAATTGAAAGTGGAACGAATGAAGTATTAATTTAATAAATATGTGACTTTTATATTGGCAATATGCTATCTTTGTCCACCAAAATTAATATTGATAGTAAGTGTTTTAATACAAAATTAGCGAAGTAAAAGAGATAAAAAAAAAAAATTAAAATATAGTTATTAGAAAATGAGTTTCACTTTGTTCGAAAAAGAAACCTGGTAGTACTATAACAAATAAGAACAATTTTAATGACTAGAGAATATAAAATAATAAGACTATTTTTGCAGACAGAAATGATGTGAAAGTGTGAAACTTTCATTCAGCTCAAAATATAGCAACAATTGGTTAAAGTCATTGAATTAAGAACCTTTATTTACATTATACCCTATCCAATTTCATCTGAGTCAGCCCAATAATATGTATGGGCCTTCAATCAGTGCTTCACGTCTCTCTATGGACCAAAACCCAAATTAAGTGTAGTATGCCCAAACCAAAATCTGAGTAGCCAAATCCATACATTGCAATGAATGAACCAATATTATAAATATTCATATTCATATGGTAAATATTGTTAAAAAATAAAATATTTGTTAGTCCATTCGATCTCGTAATCTAACAATTAGATTAATGTCATGTGTCATCCAATAATGTAAATTATTAGTCTAATAATATAGCTTATCACAATACTAATAGATGTGAGGATCCTAATATCACCCAGAGAACTTATGTGCATTTATAATAATACAAGGATTGGATTATCATCAAAATTAAACGCAGACCTTCACGATCGAATGAGTTATTTGTTGTCACGATATCCAGGATTTCTATAAATATAGGAGGGATTCAGTTTTATCACCCAGAGAACTTATGTGCATTTATAATAATACAAGGATTGGATTATCATCAAAATTAAACGCAGACCTTCACGATCGAATGAGTTATTTGTTGTCACGATATCTAGGATTTCTATAAATATAGGAGGGATTCAGTTTTGTTAATTGATTTAGCCAGTCACTTCAAATCTTTGAATCTATCAATAGTTTTAGGATATTCTAAAGTTTCAATTTTATGAACCCTTCCTCTTCGGTCAACAATAGCTAAATAAATGCAGTAATAATTGGACCAATATTACAACTCTTTACGCTTTATTTCATGTGTATTTTGTTTATTTTATATGCATGGATCCACTAAATTATAGTACTAGTATTCACCCAAAATCTATTTATTTAATTTTTTTTTCTATTAAAAGTGCAACAATATCCTTGCATGGTAGTGACTAGTTAGTGAAGTACAAATTTCTTGAAAAAGAAAGCAAACTGTTATAATTAGAACAAAAAAAGGAAAAAAAAATGGTAGGAAAAGGACAAGTCTCATCTGTGTGACAACAATTGGAAAGTCAAAAAATGTATTGATGTCTTGAAAGCCAATCACTTTCCCCTCATCACACAACATTGTTTAGCCTAAGAAAAAGATCCGAATCTGCCAATGAACATTCTTCTACAAAACTGCCAACTTGCTCATCTAATGGCTCATAATCCCCACCAAAATATTCCCTTTTGGCATAATTCCAGCATCACAAATGGCACCCTTTTCATTATTTAACCGAAAATAGCACCCCCTCTCTCTCAGCAAGTGCTGCTGGGAAGCCAACTCACTGAATTTCTTAGGGTTCTTGGCTTTGTTCGATTGTGTTTAAGGTAAAGTTTGAATCTTGCATAAGGGTTCTCAAAATCTAGGCTTGTTTCCAAGGTTTGCCACATTTATTTTGCTATTTGCAGTTTCTGTTTGGAAAGTTTCCTTCTTTTATATGTGATCATGTGAAATGTGTATCCAATTAGCCCTTTTTACTACTTTTTGTAGATATAATAGAGCATATATATGGTGATGAAGGCTGCCTCGCCGAGGGAATCTATAAACAAGGTGTTTGAGAGGGTTGGGGTGCATAGATTTGGTGTTAGGAGCAGCCAAAAGAGGTGTAGACATGAATATGGAGAAGAAGATGGCACAATGGAGCTGCAGCAGATTGGTGCTGAGAGGACCAAGAATGTGCTGATTCTCATGAGTGATACTGGTGGCGGCCACCGAGCATCGGCTGAGGCCATCAAGGATGCTTTCCGGCTAGAATACGGGGATCAATATAGGGTGAGTTGATTCAATCAGATTAATTTGATGGTTATGTGCTGTCTCAATCACAATGCAGCCTTGGTGTTTACTGCCACTGTTTGAAATTGGTGGTTTCTTGAATTTTGAAACATGTTTTTAGGAGGATTTTGTCATAATTTGGAAAAATCAAATTTTGTAGTGGTTAGGATCTTTGAAGAACATTAGAGTTATGTATCATAATTGGAAGATCAAATTTTGGCAATTAGGCCTTGTTTTATGAAAGAACATTGTAAATTAGTGTCTTTTCATTGTGGCTGCATTTGTCTTCCATAGAAGCCTTCTCCCTTGTTTACTTCGTATTTGTAAGCTGAAACATTGATGATCTCGTGTTCTTGATCCGCTGCTGTCGCAGTTCTGATCACACAGCAATTTCCTGGTTCATACAGTATATATTATGGATCTTATTGAGTGTTAGGCCTGATAGAAAATTGATAGTAATCCATTTGCAGCATTGTTCGCGCTTATCTTTTCCGTGTGTTTGTAAGGTTTTCATCAAGGATGTGTGGAAAGAGTACACTGGCTGGCCGTTGAATGACATGGAACGGCAGTACAAGTTCATGGTCAAACACGTGCAGCTTTGGAGCCTAGCGTTTCACAGCACCTCCCCAAAATGGATACATTCCGTCTATCTCGCTGCCATTGCTGCATTCTATGCCAAGTAAGTCGCGTCTCTTCTCTTCTCAAATTTAGGAATTCATAGGAGCATTTCTAATATACGCGCGATTTCTGTTTTCAAGGGAGGTTGAGGCCGGTCTGATGGAGTACAAGCCGGATATCATCATCAGTGTCCATCCCCTGATGCAGCACATCCCGTTGTGGGTGCTCAAATGGCAAAAACTACACAAGAAAGTGGTCTTTGCTACAGTCATCACAGACCTCAACACTTGCCATCGTACATGGTAAGAAACGAGGTTTCATTTTGGACGTATTCAGTACCTGTGCTCGAAATCCCCTGACAGGAGGCCGTTGCCTTGTTAAGGTTTCATCCATCCGTGAACAGACTGTACTGCCCCTCGGAGGAGGTGGCAAAGAGGGCTTTGCTTGATGGTCTCCAAGAGTCTCAAATCCGCGTTTTTGGCTTGCCCATTCGACCTTCTTTCGTTCAAGCAGTTTTCTCCAAGGTGGATAGCAATATAGCTTCCTTCTCATGCTAAATTCAAGCCACATTCTTGATCTTGAATTCAAACATTCCTGTTTATGATTGTAGGATGATTTGAGGATAGAACTCGAGATGGACCTGCAGTTGCCGGCTGTTCTGCTGATGGGGGGCGGAGAAGGCATGGGGCCGGTTAAGGAAACAGCAAAGGCTCTCTCAGAAGCCCTGTTCGACACAGAACTTGAGAGGCCGATAGGCCAGCTGATCATCATCTGTGGTCGGAATGAGACGCTAGCTTCCACGTTGCAATCACTCGAGTGGAAAATACCCGTCAAGGTAACTAACTAACTAACTAACTAATTAACTAACTAATGTAACTGTTTTTGAGCCAAAATTCTTGCTTGAATTCAGATCAGAGGCTTTGAGAAGCAGATGCAGAAATGGATGGGTGCTTGTGACTGCATTATCACAAAAGTACTGCAAAATTCATCTCTCTTTTACCTTATAATGCTGAATTCAAGCATGATAGTTGACATTCTCACGACGTGTATGTGAATATTGACAGGCCGGTCCAGGTACCATCGCGGAAGCATTGATACGAGGCCTTCCCATTATACTCAACGACTACATCCCCGGACAAGTAAACAAAACCCCAACATCTGTCTCTTGTATTCTTTTAAAATATCTCCCATTTCTCAGTGGTGATTCGGCAATGACAGGAGAAAGGCAATGTGCCATACGTGGTCGAGAATGGGGCAGGCGTGTTCACCAGAAACGCAAAGGAGACTGCAAGGATAGTGGCTGAGTGGTTCGGGGAGAAGAAGGAGGAGCTCCATAGGATGTCGGGAAATGCTCTGAAACTCGCGCAGCCTAATGCAGTGTTCGACATTGTTAGAGACGTGCACGAGCTAGCCTGGCCGAGAGGCACTCTAGCTAGCGCTCCCTATGTGCTGACACCGTCGCTGTCGAGCTTGATCTGTTAGAGGAATTGTTGCAGAATGTACAGTATAATTAAGTTGCATCAAGAATGATGATATTCTTTGGTGATGAAGAAGAAGTTGATAGGTAATGTGTGTAGGTGTGGTTTGGGATATATGAGTGTTGTGTACATTCTTTTAGGATAGAGTACTTATTAGAAGAGTTACTGATTTGTTGAAGTTGGGGGTTCAATGTTAGCTTCCATTTATTCACAAATTGCTTTCATCTATCTTAGTATTCTATCATTACAACACAATACTATGTCTCTTTCTTTGTCAAATTCCATCAAGTGCATATATTCTTTACTTCCATCATCCCTTTATAACAATATACAAGTAGTTATTATAAAAATATATTTATCAACAATAAATTTAATAATAAAGTTTGTGCACATATATGGAATATGTGTGTGTGTTGTGTATTAGAGAGCAGACGAATACTATATGCACCCCATAAAGGGTATGGTCACTCTTTATAACACGAGTTTTAATAAAAGTGACGTTAAATTTCTAGTTTCTACTTTTGAAAATAACTCTATCTCATCTCTTTCTACGTTAAACTATTCAATTATATTTTTCTCTTTATTTTATTCTACTTAACAATTCCATCTAAAATCTCGTATTATTAAAAGATATGGTCACAGTGACTGGAGTGACTGGAATGGAGGGAGTAGTAATTATATAATTGAGTGGATAATTGTAATTGAACATGTTGAACTGAAAGTCGATATTGAGTGGAAAAATTGAATAAAAATGTTTTGAGATAGTAAAGAGAAAGTAATGTGTATGAAAGAAAGAAGGCCGAAAAATAATGGGATCGATGAAACATTCCCATGTCCCCGCATGGTCTTGCCACGTGGAAGATGTTTCTGCAGTCTCAATCATTTTCCCTAACGTGCGCCTCTAAATTGCGCCCGCCTCGGAGTGTGAACTGCTGACATTTATCTGTTCCTCACCACACAAATGCACAGAGTTCATCATCAACGCACTTCAAAGCTAGCTATTGCAGGTGTGTGTACATTCTCGTTCTTATCTCATAATTCATTCATAGAGTCTAATCTCTGAATTAAAACATGTTATCCGATTCAAATCTCAATCGATCAATAATTACTTGCGCAGAAGCTAAACTAGTGCATTTTTGAATTAATATGTGTGATCCTTGATTAAATCAGTGGAGTTTCTGCCCGAGTCATGTGAATTCAGTGAGAGAGTGAGGTTTCAATCTATAAGATTTTGCGTTTTTGTTTACGGCGAATTGTTTTATTGCAATATTGAAGCTACACTGAATTGAAGAATATATGCAACTTTCTAAATATGAGGTCATCCTTACTTAATTAAGACTATAACTCTATAATTGGAGAAGGAATTGGGATTGTATCAGCAGATCATCGAATAAAAATAGTCGCTGTTTCATTTGTACGGTATTTGTTGGTGAGTTTTAGAATCTGCTTCTGGATTTGTTGCACATGCAAAAATGATTAAGACCGTTTTCAGGAACAAGCAATGCTGGTTGAACTGCTGCTTTTCTCATCAGTGCTGTTGAGCTGCATTTGCAATGGCAATGCTGGTGTGACTAGTGCTTTTGTGCGTAATGAGTGGCCATCAGTTGATGTCGCTTTAGACGATCAAGCTATTGCAGTGCCTGAAGGTTACAATGCACCTCAACAGGTAATCTCTGGATTTCTGTATTTGTTGTGTGTAATGTTTAGTGCCTAAAACAGTTGATTCTTCCATAGTTTGTACGTAAAAGCATAAAAAGTCGATGCTGAAATTCATGACATGTTTACGCTATTCTGATAGCACTTTCCTTCTTCAGGTTCACATCACACAGGGCGATTATGATGGGAAGGCTGTGATCGTTTCATGGATTACAGCTGATGAGCCAGGCTCTAACAAAGTTCGGTATGGCTTATCAGATGGAAAATATCATTTTACTGCAGAGGGAGTTATGCAAAAGTATACCTTCTACAACTATACATCTGGATATATTCATCACTGCCTACTTGATGATCTTCAGGTAGCTATACATTAAGTTGTGTAATTACGGGTGGCAGTTGGATATTTAGTAATGACACAGAGATGCTAGACTAGGAAAATACACATGCTTGCCTTGATATTATAGATGTCAGATACACAAGTACTTACCCTAAATTTTGTTCCGACTTCAAAAAGTTGAAGTAGGTCTTTTGAATCATTGCAGTATGACGCCAAGTATTACTATGAGGTCGAAGCTGGTAATTCTTCTAGAAGATTTTGGTTCCGAACACCACCACCAATTGATCTAGATGCTCCTTACAGATTTGGAATAATTGGTCAGTATTTCTTTTGACACATTTTAAGTAGCGGTTGATAATTGGATTCATGTAAGTTTTAATCATCTCAAATTGTGATGACCTATGTTTGTTTGCCCTGGTAGCAACCATTGACTTATATTTGCACTTGCACTATTCTAGAGTGAGTTGTTTCAGATATTATCCATAGATGTCTTGTAAATTGTTGATCGAGAAATGCTCAACTCTACACAATCTATTGTCAATTCAGGTGATCTTGGGCAGACATACAATTCTCTTTCAACCCTCGAGCATAGCCTCCAGCTTGATGCAGAGACTATCTTATATGTTGGAGATCTTTCCTATGCTGATAGGTACAAATATCATGATGTTGGTGTCCGCTGGGATTCTTGGGGCCGTTTAGCTGAACGTAGTGCAGCATATCAGCCATGGATCTGGGTAGCTGGAAACCACGAAATAGAGTACTTCCCTTACATGGTAAAACGTGGAACAAAGCCTTGTCAAATTGTTCCTAATCTATTGTAGATATTTTAACTGATTGGCGTATTTTCTTTACTGATTTCATCTATTCCGGTTCTGGCTTCTTGTATGAATATACTGAAGAATGTTTATTATGTTCACTCTCTGCTAGTTCTTCTAAATATTCCTTCAGTCACCTTATTTCCAATCACTGCACTCTCCTGTCATAGTTATACAGCTATGGTCTGTGGCAGTCATGATCTGGACAGACACAACTACGTTCATGATTTGATGATCTCGGCTTGTGACCTTCTTCTTTTCCTGATGTTCAGGGGGAGGTTATTCCTTTCAGAAATTATGTTTACAGATACCCTACTCCTCATCATACTAGTGGAAGCAGTAATCCCCTCTGGTATGCAGTGAGACGGGCGTCTGCTCATATTATCGTCCTGTCCACCTATTCTCCATTCGGTGATCTCTACTTTTCATCATTCTCACTTGGCCTTCCCAACTCCATCTCTGTTTGCAAGGCTTAATCTTCCTATATTTTCATGATTGCAGTAAAATACACACCTCAATGGTTATGGCTAAAAGAAGAGTTCGAAAGGGTCGACAGGGTGAAGACTCCATGGCTCATAGTTTTGATGCACGCCCCAATGTACAATAGCTATAACTCTCATTTCATGGAGGGAGAAGGCATGAGAGTTGTGTTCGAGAGCTGGTTTTGCCAATACAAAGTTGATGTCGTCTTTGCTGGCCACGTCCACGCTTATGAGAGATCGGTTTGCCTCTTATCCAAGTGCTACAAAAAAAAAACTTTCTACACAACGAATTTGCAATAACAGACTCTTTCTTGTCTCAGTACCGCGTCTCAAACATAAAATACAACGTTTCAAGTGGCACTTCGTATGCTGCACCGGACAAATCAGCTCCCGTTTACATCACTGTTGGTGATGGTGGAAACAAAGGGGGTCTTGCTACGAGGTAAATTTGCAAGGCATCATGATGCATCATTCAACATTCATATGCACTTTTATTTCACTGAAAGTCTGAAACATCAATGCATTGCAGCTTCAAGTATCCCCAGCCAAATTACTGCGCGTTTCGCGAAGCCAGCTACGGACATTCTACGTTGGAGATTAAAAACAGAACGCACGCGCTTTACCATTGGAATCGGAATGATGATGGGAAACGAGTTCCAACCGATCAAATGGTGCTGCACAACCAGTACTGGTGAGTTCATAGTTTCATGATATTTATGTTTTGTTGCAGCATTCATATGACTACAGTTTGTGCCTGATAATATGTAAAAGCTTAACTATTTTTGGCTGGAGGTGTTGCAGGAGATCAAATGGTCGCAGAAGGACAAAGAGGAAAATCAATCTATATTCTAATTAAGCCTGGATTTTTCATTTTATCAATCGAAATAATCAATTGACACCCTTTTGATTCGAATATTTATTTATGAGTAGTTTGGTACTGATAATATTTGTGGCCGGATCAAAGTTGCAACTTGTAGCAGTACAAAATTGCACATACAATTATCGTATACAAATTGATTATGAGCCCCTTTCTTATCGAAAGTTGTAGACAAATTGATTAAAATGAGTCCTCTTCTTATCGCAAGTTATATACATTATCGTATAAAACCTACTGTACATTTATTAGTGCAACTCGCGAGTTGTATACAGTCGTGCACAAGTTGATTACAATTGTCGTATAAGTACAACTTACATTTATTAATCCATCAATTACATAAAATTAATGAAATCACTGCATAATTTATTATTCTAAAAAGTATTAGCTGCCTCTAAGATTTGAATTCAAACGAATTTATCAAGGAAACATATTTGGTGGAGTATTTTTTAATGTATTAGATGTATCCTGCATGTGTACTACAATTCTCGTCTCGAAACTTTAAAATCACCGATTTTAGTGCAAAATTAGTAAAGTAATAAAAGTAAGAAAAAATTATAAAAGTAAAAGTTATGCAAAATTGTACTTTATCTGTCCCATAGTAGTGAATGCATTTCATTTCGACACATATATTAAGAAAAAGGTGTACTCCTAATTTTATCTGTTCCATAGTAGTGAATACGTTTCATTTCGACACATATATTAAGAAAAAGGTGTACTCCTAATGTAGTACAATATTCTTCCGTTTCTGAAAATTTATCACTTATTTCCATTTATGTCAGCCATTTTCACTAAAAATAGGACTCCATGCCACTAACTTTTTAAACTCACTTTCTATTACATCTATTAAATAAAAAGATACTTCCTCCGTTCCGTAGTCATAGTAGTTGAGACATTTTTTTTCGGCTAAAAGATTAAGAAATAAGTGTGTAATAAAATTGAGACATAGCTTTTGGATACAAAGATTAAAAAATTGTGTTGAAAAGTAGGAGAGAGGAATAAAGTAGGAAAATAAAGAGAGAGTAAAGTAGATAATAGAATAAAGTAAGAGTAATTGAATGTTTTATTTTTTGTTAAAAAAGGAAATAAATCAACTTAGTTGAGACATCCCAAAGATGAATACGACTCAACTTAGTTGAGACGAATGAGATATTAAATAAAAAAGATACTATTAAAGTTGGAGAGAAGAGAAAATAGAGATAAAGTAAGAGTGGAAAATTATGTTGTTTTTTACCACTAAAAATGAAAATGACTCTATTACTATGGAAATGTTTGACATGGAATAATGACTCAACTGTTATGGAACGGATGAAATAATAAAAGTAAAAGAAAGAAAAAAACATAGAGAATAAAGTAGAGTTAGAGTGAAAAATAAGAGCAAGAAAATGTTTTATACTAATTTTTACTATAAAAAAGATAAATGACTATACTACTATGAAACGTTTAAAGTGGAAAAATGACTCAATTTTTATTATAAAAAAGATAAATGACTATACTACTATGAAATGTCTAAAGTGGAAAAATGACTCTATTATTATGGAATGAAGGGAGAACTAGAAAAAAGAATAAGAAAAAGAAATATTTCTATTAAAGGAAAAATAAAACGGTGAAGAATAAAGTAAGAGTGATAAAATGTTTAAAGCAGGCAAAAACGACACAGTTTTAGAGCAAAAGCAGCAGCTGAAGCAGCAAGTGTGGGAGGGGTGAGAAAAGCAGCAGATTCCCATCGTTTTCTCAGATCTGAAAATGGAGCACCACACCACCACCAGCCGCGCCGAAGCCGAGCGCCTCCTCGGCATCGCCGAGAAGCTCCTCCGCTCCAAGGACTTCTCCGGCTCCCGCGACTTCGCCATCCTCGCCCAGGAGACCGAGCCCCTCATCGACGGCTCCGACCAGATCCTCGCCGTCGCCGAGGTCCTCCTCGCCTCCGACTCCAAGCGCTCCAATCAGCCCGACTGGTACTCCATCCTCCAAATCCCCCCCCGCACCTCCGACCTCGACCTCATCAAGAAGCAGTACCGCCGCCTCGCCCTCCTCCTCCACCCCGACAAGAACAAATTCCCCTTCTCCGACTCCGCCTTCCGCCTCGTCGCCGATTCCTGGGCCGTCCTCTCCGATCCCTCCAAAAAATCCCTCTACGACGCCGAATCCGCCTCCCGCTTCACCCGCGTCGACCTCGTCTCCCCCAAACGGAACCACAAAAAGCCCAATTCCGGCCAGAAATTGCCCGTCCGCCGCAGCGGCAGAAGCACCGCCGGCGGAGAGAACGAGGATGTTTCAGAACCGCCGAGATCCGCCACCACGAATCATAACCCTAATAGTAACAATTGGGGGAATGCTAATAATAATAATATGTGGACCACTTGCCCCTACTGCTACAATCTCTACGAGTACCCTCGCAAATACGAGGACTGCTGCCTCCGCTGCGATAACGAGAAATGCCGGAGGGCTTTCACGGCGGCGGAGATTTTATCCATGCCGCCCACGGTGCCGGGGAAAGAGGCCTATTTCTGCTGCTGGGGGTTTTTTCCCATGGGGTTTGCGGCTGAGGGGGATGCCGCCGATTTTCCCAAATGGATGCCCCCAATGTTTGGGGCCACGACCCCAGCTGCAAATCCGACCCCTGTGACCGCGGTCCCTCCTGTGACGCCTGTTGGAGCGTCGGCGACGCAACCGAAGAAAAGGGGGAGGCCTAGGAAGAATGTGTAGGTTGTTGGATTGGATTGAGGTTTGTAGAATGAATTTTCAATGGGAAGAAGGTTAGGTTTGGTGATGTTTGTTGGATTAGGAGTAATTAATTTCTGTTGTGATGCTTTTCTTTTCCATGTAATATTGTTGGTTAGTGCCTCCAGAGTTGAAATGTATGTGGAAAATTTTCAATCCTCTGCCCCATCGAAAGCCTTGATTATGAGTAAACCTTCTCTGCTTTTCTTCTTTTAACACAAAGCTTTGGACTTTCTAAAATAACCAATTAACCCTCATCTCAAAGACTCAAACATGTATACTGGAGACCAGTGAAAGCCATTTTCAATGTTTTCTTCTACTGTAGTGTTGTATTTTCCTTAAGGTTATTTCGTTGTAGGATTTGAAGTTTTTGAATATTGAGACCTTAATTGAAAGTTGCATAACACAGATAGTTGGGAGCATATGTGCTGTGTCATAATCTCTAAATGTTGGAAGGGCAGGGGCAATGGTTCACTGTGGGGCTTGCATAGCTGCATTGCTGTGGGTCAGGGGGGATCGAAGAAGTTTGGATTGACCTGGAAGTGGCTGCAGTTTTTCATAAAATGAATATGACATGAGAGATCTTGTGGATCTGCGGCAGGTATAAAAGCTGCTTTTCGTGCTCCGGTTGGTGGTGTGTTGTTTGCTCTTGAAGCAATGTCATCTTGGTACTCATAGACCTGATTGTAATTGCTCTCCTGCAAGTGGAGAGGTGCTCTATTGTGGCAAACTTTCTTTACTACCGCTGTTGTTGCTGTAGTTCTTTCGGATCTGATTGATCTCTGTTTGAGTTGTCAATGAGGTATTAGGAAGCATACACTCTCTACTGAATACAATTCTCAAAATTTACATGTATAAGTCTTCGTATCTACTTTTATGAAATGAGTTGAGTTTCCTGACCAAACCATTTTGAAGCGTGTACTTATCGTTTGTGCCAGGAAAGGAGTTGCTTCAATAATCATGTTGGCTTGTTTGTTCTCTATCAATTTTTACTTCTTGTTTTCTATTTGGACTATCATGGCTTGCCTCCGATACTCTTAATCTTCCCCTCCTGTTACTCTGAATCTTTCCCTACTCATGTTGTCTTCTTGTCCATGTCCGTCCGATCCCTCTGAATCTTTCCCTACGTTTGTCTGTCTGGTGCTCCTGGTTACTATAATGATCTTACTAGCCTCTTTTTTCAACACCAAATGATGCAATCTGAAACTCTTCAGCAAAGGCACTGATCTTGAGTTTCTGCATCCATCAATGCTGATCTTATTTTCTGCATTCTTCTTTCTCAGGGTAATTAGTTACGGCATTGTGCCTCCAGCAGGCTTATTTGTGCTAATGACCGGTGCTGCTTATGGAGATTTTGTTGGGATGTTACTTGGTTCGAAGTCAAATCGAAACCATGGACTCCTTGCAGTTCTTGGTTCTGCTTCTCTTGGGGGATCGATGAGGACGACAATTTCGTTGTGCATCATCATACTTGAGTTGACACATAATCTATTGTAGCTTCCACTTATAATGACAGTTCTCATCTCGAAGACTGACTAATTTCTTCATCAAAAATGTATACGATCTCATAATGATGTTGAAGGGCTTACTTTACTTGGACGATTATGCTGAGCCATACATGAGGCAATTGACAGTTGGGGATGTTGTGAGTCTTGTGACAGATTCACTAGAGATCTTCCATGGCTTCGATAAGGTAGCTAGTATTGTGCACATCTGTAGAACCAGACGACATAATCGGTTTCCTGTGATAGACAAACCCCCATTCTCCAAGTTCCCAGTCTTATATGGTTTGATTCTCTGATGCATCTAGCCATCTACTCACATTGTTGAGATCAAAAGCTTTCCCAAGAACTCCGTCACCAGATAGCCGAGATACCATTGCGCTGTTTTCAGCTGATGATTTTGCAAAGAAGGGGTTTGGGCCAAGGTGATAGAATTGAAGATCTAGCATTATTCTGGGGTAAAGCTTCTCCCTTGAGAACTTTGTTGACAATGATAGATAGTAGTGTATATGTTTCCGCATAACACTGCTGTTCTAGTTTGTGGCTTCCGATATCCTAGTCTTTAAGTTGTAACTCTAATTGATGTAACTGAAAATGTTGTGTCTGTCTTAACTCTTAAGCAGAGACATCCAGTTGTCGGTTTTGACAAAGCATGACTTCAGGCCAGAACACGTCCTGAATTTGCATCCGCTGGTTCCCTGAGTTCCCTCAACTAAAGAATCTCATTTGAAGAACCTGAAGTAGTCGGAACTATCTCCATCCCCCCTGAGCAGAAAGCTGCAAGGAATCTTCACCAATCCACATACACCTGGTAAGTCGAAGGCGAGATGCTTAGTTTACCTAATCATGTACAATGAGAGAGAAATTTTTTGGCATTGCCATACTGATGAGCACTCAACATGCTTTGGACAAATGGGCTATAACTGGCTTAAGGGAAATAATCACTTGGTGAATATTTTAACTCTATTTAATCAGTCACTACATCGTCCCCTCATCATCTTCATCCCCTATAATGCTAGATTACATTTACATTGTTTGAAATGTAACATATTTATGAAATTATATTTATGCAACTTTAAATAGCTATGATCAAAGCCCTTTTAGGTTCTTGCTGAGAACTGAAGCTTGTGAATAATAGCCTCTGCCTGCAAAATCTTTATGGCTTATGATCTCCTCTGCTGTTTTAGGTTTTCTTTTGTGTATCCTTTTTCTCTTTTTTGGTTAGTTAGAATATGCTTGTTGCCATTTCTTGGACTTTCTGTTTATGAATAGGTAGAATAGTACTATAAGAATAAGTCACATTAGAAAAAGGAAGTATAGTAACATAGAGAAGCAAGAGTATCCCTTGATTCTTGAGGGATAATGATTATAACTTGTGTTTGAAAGAGAGAGAGAGAGGAGAGAGTAAAATCAATCTACTCCATGGGAAGGCAAATGGTTCTGTAATGATGCATCTTCTCCCTTTGTAGGTTTACGGC
Source organism: Salvia hispanica (assembly GCF_023119035.1). Taxonomy (NCBI): domain Eukaryota; kingdom Viridiplantae; phylum Streptophyta; class Magnoliopsida; order Lamiales; family Lamiaceae; genus Salvia; species Salvia hispanica. Next base: position 3,059,488 of record NC_062970.1, on the reverse strand, counting down.
AGACTTTATCATCACCTGCACAGAACTCCCTGAAGTTACCAACCCTCCCCAGCTCCTCCACCTCATCGATCACCAGATCAAGCCTCGCCACTGTCTCGACCAGCAGCGAGGCAAAGGCGGCGAACGGCAGCGCCTCCGCGAACTCGAGGCTGGTGATGGCTATCTTGCTCAGTGTGGGCCGTAGCGACGACTTCCTGTCGGCAAACTCCTTGGCCTGCTCGCTGGCTGCTGCTGCTGCCCTCTTGGTCCTCCACTGGACCAGCGCGGATGAGTCGGTCTTCGCGCTGGGCAGCGAGGAGTTCTGCCTGACGGCAGCCATGGCCAGCATTCTGTTGTTGGTGTTCGAGCTGGGCCCTAGGAAGAGTTTGGGCTGGGATTTGAGGGCGGCGTCGAGGTCGTGGAGAGCCTGATGGAGGTGGTCAGAGAGGATCTCGGGCGAGCACTGGCGGCGCTGCCTTATGCTGTCAGCTAGTTCCATCAGTGCTTTGGCGACTTCTCCGGCCAGCTGAAGGCATGGATCTTTGAAAAGAGCACGAACCGATCTCGGAGTCTGATCAACCATGCATCGCCACTATTATCACTTACTTAACGCGATAGATAGATAGATAGATGGATAGATAGATAGATAGATAGATAGATACCTGAATTTCAGTACGAAGGCATCCATGAAGAGCTACAATGGTGTAGCCGAAATGGCGGAGAACGTCGCCGAGCTTCACATAGTGCTGCCATGGCACCCTCTCGCAGTTGCTTGAATGGCATGGCTCCCAACTTGCGTGCATTGCCTAACCGGATGTGTGGGTTTGAGAAGTTAAAATAGACAAAAGTTTGTGTATATATTGCAAAGTTTTGTGTTTGAAGGCAGTTAACCATTGTATATAACTTAGTACTCAACTTCGTTGTCCATAATAAATGTCTCATTTTGATTCTAACAAGTTCTAAGTACTTTCTCTGTCTCAGCTAAGATGACATATTTTTTTTTACTTATTTTGAAAAAATGATGATAAATAGTTACAATAGAGAAAAAATAAAGTAAGTTAGATAATATTGTAGAAGACGCTACTATCTATATTATTATCTTTTTTACTTTATTTTTTCCACTTTAACTATTTATTATCATTTTTCTAAAACACGTGAAAAAGAAGAATGTGTCATCTTAGCTGGGACGGAGGGAGTACTATAAAAGAAAGTGTGCAAAAAGTCAGTAGAATGTGTATCCTATTTTAATATTCTTTCTGTCCACAAAAAATAGTTTAATTTTTACTATTTTGTTATGTTCAGCAATATAATTATTTTAATTTATAGAAAATTTCTTGCAATTTTTTTCCTATTTCTTTCTGTTACTTTATTTTTTCTCATATTTTACTAGTTCCACATTAAATCGTACGTTGTCAGCAAATTGGAGTGTAATAGTTTTATTATAAAATGTGAGTGAAATATGAAATGAAATATAAATAATACATCTGAAAATGAAAGATATGATATATGAGTAACATGTATGTCTACATGGAGAGAAAGAGGATGTACCAAGGTCTCATCAGTGGATTTAGAGTCAAGAACAGCCTTGTAGCCTTTGTAAATAGGATCTTCTGATGATTCTTTTTTCACTAATTCCTCGGTGCTGAAATATTCAGCCACACAAGCTGCAATATATTTACACAAACACGAGTAACAAATCTGAATCTGTAAGTCAATTCTCAAATCTTAATTAACAAAGAAATTCATTACCTTCAATGGAAGTGGCCAATCCCTCAATCTTAGAAGCAGTAAAATTATGAAGATGTTGGCCTGACCAATTTGGGAAAACTATAAGGCTCATAAGAAGACAGATCCCACATCCTATGGCTATCATATAAAACCGATCTTGTGCTATCTTCAGCACGTTGTGAATCCGGTAGCTCGACACCGTGATCAAGTTGAATGTCAGGAGGAATATCACCACCCCATAATCATAGTTCTTCTTTATGTATGGGAAAAACCTCATGTACGTCGCCCCCGTCCCTTCATACACATTTAAACAAATTAGGGTTCAATTAGGGTTTATAATTAGGGTTGAAGATGATTGAAACATACCAACAAAAAAAACCGCAGCTCCAATAAAGATTGCACGGAACACTTGGCCGGATTCTTGAGCAACAAGGTCGATGAAAAAGGCTAGGGATCCGGCCACCAACGTGCCGATGCCTCTATTCAACCCTTTGCACAATGTTGCACCTAAAAATTTTCTTCTTTAATTATAAGCTTGTGTTTTGTGTGTGTATGTATGGAGAGAGGGGGTTTGAAATTAGATACCAGCAGTGAACTCAAGCACGACGACGACGGTCATGACGGCCCAGATGGCATTCTGGCCAATGCCTTTGAAGAAGGGCTCCAACAAGTAGAGCAAAGAAACAAGTGTGAGAGAAAACCCTACTTTTAGGGCATGGAAGACCCGGCACGGATCTTCTTTCCCGACCCGACACACGGACATCCATGTCGATTTTGCTAGTACGGTTGAACGCTTCTTTATCATGTCCATCTTGGCTGTCCAACCGTAATCATCGTCGTACTCGTCTTCCCTAGAAAACCTCATCACCATTCCAAAATGATACATTATGTGTATTACAAATCAATCTTGAGAAAGAAAAAAAATACTAGTACTATTTATTGTTGTGTATGTGATGGGAAAAAAGTGGAAGAACCTATGCTTAGTAAGAGTTAGGGTATATTTATAGAAAAAACAAGTAGTGAGCTTTAGTATGTATGTGGTTGAAGAAATTGGAGAAGTGAAATTCAGCATTATTTGAAAAGTGAAGGTATAGACATATGTGGTGACAAGGCTTCACATGTTTATGGTTGAAGGAAATCACATGATCTTTGTTGAAGTAATTAAGTAGGGTTAGCTACAACTATACAACAATATTTTTGGCAATTGTCAACTGGTTTAATTTGGATGCTTATTCTTGTGTTGGATATTCCCTTTCTCACTTTTTGATCGTGAAGTCAACCAATATTTGCAACCAATTATAGACACCAAAGAAATGCCATGTCTATAGCAATGCAAGCTAACACATGAGTTTGTAAAAATAAAATTGAATTATGATTGATTGGGGAGCATTAATTATGTGCCGATTAATTAATATGTTGGTTGGTATGTAAGTTGGTTTTGTGTGTGTGCTATTGATCATTGTTAGTTAGTGATTCATACAATATCAATATTTATCATATGATATATGGTAGAATAGGATATTAATTGCATAGATGTCCACAAACAATTCTATTAATTTGAGTTAGTGTGAAGTACTTAATTAAGTACATGCGGTGTGATTTAATGTTTCTAAACAGAGAAGATAATTGAGACTAATTAGCAGTGGGGTATGTTAGGGTGTCACCACCCCTTAAAATAACACCATACCACCATTCCTAGTCAATCATTTGTACACGTGGACGAATAATAAGCTGCCACGTGGCAAAAAAAAAAATCTGAAAAAAGACGGTCAACAATATGTTGGTCTTTAACCAGCAATATTTCTTGTCCAGCAATATCCGACACACTATACAACAATCTATAAATTGCTGTGTAGTGTTTGTAATATTGCTGTGTAGTGTTTATAATATTGCTGTATAAGCGGTGTCATGGTGTCATTTTAAGAGGGATTGTCATTTTAACACAAACCAATTAGTAGTAGTACATATAAACTAATGAACTCAATTTGTATATATTTTTCAAAATAGTCTGAACTTGATAAACCGGTTAATTAGTTTTGTGGATGTTTTTTTGTTGTCTCTTCTCTCCTCTCGCTTTATTTTTTTGCTTTTGCCTTTTTGACTTTGTTTGGGCGTTGTTGAATCAAGGGTTGTTTTTGAGTTTATGGTTGTTGGGCAAGTGTGCTGGTTTTATGTGGTTGCTGACATTTTGTTGATGATGGGTTATCGAGTAGCTTTCGTCCTGCTATATATTTTTTTTATCAGTGATTTTTGTATGTTGGACCTGGTTGCTTTATCTTGTTCATAATTTGAGCCCTTCAAGAGTATATCAAAAAATCTATTGCACAAATCTCACTTCCCCTCAATATTCAAAATGTGGAAAGTTTTGCAGTACTGGTCTAATATATATAAGAGTGGTTAATACTTGAAGCCAAAAGTTTCAAGTTTGAATCCAAACGTTGTGATGAAGTCTTTAAAAACTTTCTCAAACTTGTCAATTGCTTCTTCTCTTCCATCTAAAATTCGCAATCTCCAACACTTTAAATATATTATCTTTATTCTATAAATTCGTTTTAGATTTCAACAATAGCTAGTGTCATAAATTTGTCACAATAAGGTAGTTTATGAGTTTCAGTCTATGGTTTAGCCATTCAGCCATTCAAAGGTAATATTAATGTTGAAATTAGAATAAATGATCGTGTGTATCAACAAAAGAGAAGAGAAATTGAGAAATTATTGGGTTTTACAGAGAAGGAAATGTTAATGCATTCAATCATCAAATAGATAGGTGAGGTTACGAAATAGTACTCCAATATTATTTGAATGGTAACAAAATATTAGTTATAGTTTAATTGCATATTTTCTTGTGAATATTTGCGCTAAATATAGAGCTCAATGGTCGATTCCAGAAGCAAATACAGTAATACTTTTATTTCTTTATGGAATATCTTTCTTTCCAAATGATAGTTTGGAGATTTTTTTTGCATTTTGTGAAGTGATCTTATCCACCTCATTTTTTGTTGGATAATGTAGTAAAAAAAGGCTTTGAAATATGAGAGGAGATTATTAAATGAATAATTGTTTGGTTACAAGTCTTTTTTTAAATCTAACTACATTATTATATATCTAACGAACTGAACGTCATCTTAAATAAATTACAAAAATCGCCCTGAGACACTCGAACTCGAGCCCCCATTTTTTTGAGACAAGGAGCCGCGACCCGTCTCACATTGGTTCCAGAGTGACAAGGGAAGCCAAATCGCTTGGGCTGCGATGGCCTTACAAATACTATAAGGTTGCTACTTATTATTTTCTTTCAGTTACATGTCGGCAAAAATTACTTTAGTTTTTGATATTATATTCTTTGATATCCAAAAATATTTCTTTACTTTTTGGGGGCTTCAATCATACAAATCCCCGCTGGCCAAACCCAAAAACATCCACTAGTCCACTGCCCATTATCAATTATATGATGTAGACTCGCAATAAGGGCTGTCCCATTTCTCATTTTATTTTCAAACAATTTTTTTAAAACTCTTAAAGCTTACCAATCCTTGGTTTAGAAAAATGGCCTTTTAATTAGAGTTATAATGTTAGAGTAAAATTATCATAATTTAATAGTAATATCTCTAATGTCTCTTACAACCTCAAAAATAAGCAAGAAAAATCATCTATATACATTGTAGCATCCTGTAACACCTCTCATTGAGTCGGATGGATGGTCCTCGTGTTGGGATCGAAATATACAAGTCTACCATATTCAACTACTTGAAATTAACAAAATGATGCTAAGATTTTGCATGAACGAAAAAATAAGAGTAACAATTAATGCTACTTATTATAAATAAAATGAATAATAGACATTTAAATCACTAAGACGGGTCAAATTATTGTCGGTGACATAAGGTTTGAAAACAAGCTATTAAACTACGAAGTTTTAATATTTTTTTTCAATTATCTCATCAGAGTTAAAAATAACATATTTTGATGATGCTCAAAACAATATTAGTACTATTTCATTGCAATAAGTGTTTTTTTATTAAATTAAACAACATCGTCTTGAACATCATGAGAGATGGCGTTTTGTACACAGACAAAATAATTGAGGAAAAAAAACAAAAAAATTGTGATTATGTTTTCAAACAATTTGCGAGACTAACTCAATTTTTTGACTAAATTTTATAATGTAAAAGACTATATATTATCTCAAAAAAATAGAATTGAAATTAAATATCAACCCCTTTGGTTACAAATAACCGCAGTAAAAAAATGAATGATTGATAGAGAAGAGTCGACGTTATAAGCGTGAGACCACAAGTACACCTACACATTTACTGCTCTGTTCATTTCTTCACCTACACTATTTGTCGTTACATTGTGACATAAATCAATCATCAACCAACTGTGGCCTATAGCAAAGTTAGTCTTTTAATTATTTACTTTTGGCATGATCTATAGGATAATGTATCTATTTTATTACTATATATAGTCTAATAATACATGAGAAAAAAGTGACTTAATTTGTAGCAGTTTAATATATATTGATGGTGAACACTAGCATTGCATTGTACACATGAATTGTTTATTAAAAATAGCAGATTCAGAAAGCAAAACTCGTAAAAATAAATATTGGAAAACACGGTAATAATTGTAGACAATGGATGGCGGGTGAACAAAATAAACCCTGAAAAGTTAGGATGGAGCAACCGCACTATGATACTATCTCGTTAACTCCAAACGTTGATACCCGACCTCAATTTCATTGTTTACCTTATTTACACATTAATTTCTTTTATTAATATTACTCAAAAATATAAAAAAAATTTATAACATTGTGATAAAAGAGCTCGCACTTCAAACAACATTGTAGTACTCCTTTCTACTAAAGCAATTTGATATAAGTAATCTAATTTTTAATAAATTTAAATTGAAAGCAAAAAAGCAGTAAATTATAAAAGTAAAATAACTTTCGAAATTTTATCACCTTTTGCATTGTGAGAATGGAAAAACCGAGTGAAGCAAATTTGACAAGAGCTAAATAAAACTAAAAAAACTTTAGAAAGGTGAAAAGCGAAAAGAAATAGTAAATAAAAGTAAAAAAAGTTTAGAAATTTTATCACCATTTTTGCATTGTGCAGGAGTTGAGATTGGAAAAACAGTGTGAAACTGAGAAAGGTAATACATGCATGTGGCGTTTGCAGCGTCTGGTCTCCCACACACATCATATCCATTGAAAAAAATGAAAGCAAAAAGACATAGCAATAAAAGAAAGATTTTGCATATCTCTTTAATTAAGAACACGTATATATATAAACATTTTGCCTTTTTATTTGGCCCTATCATCTGGATTTTATAATTAAACATTTTTCCTTTTGATAAACTATAGTACTTTTTTTGTGCACTAATTCGTAAATTACGTAAAAGAGAAAAATGATATACTACTATACTATGCTACACAAATGACAAAACCATGTAATTAAATAATTAGAATTTTATTGTGATTAAGATGGAAAAAAATAACCTTATCATTAGTTATATAATGTGCACTGACCGGACTAGTATAATCAGATTCGAATATTATTTATAAGTCGCTTTATTAGTTACTCTATGTCCTTCATTAATGTTTGAAAATAAAAATAAATTATTGGCACTAGTACAACCAGGGATGGACCTACATGTACTGAAGCTCCATGTACTGTAGTAGTACTATTTTTAATATTAAATAAATTCATTTTATAAAAATACTTAGTATAAATTCATAATTGGTTCTTCAGTTGGTGTGAGAACGAGTTTTAAGAAGGGAGAAATACAAAGAATAATAAGTTGAAAAAGTAAACGGAATATGAGGTTCTCTCTTTTATATTGGTTTTATAATAAAATATGAGTAGAGTGAGTTAGGTGCATGTTTTTTTCAGACACATAATTTAAAAAAGTGATGTTTAATTAGTTAAGTGAAGTAAAAATGAAATAGGAGAATCAAATTGGTTAGAGAATTGAAGTGCTATGTTTTGTCAAAAATTAATGAGTCCCTTATCTCGATATCCCAAAGGGTACAAATCAGTTAATAAAGGAAAAGGGACTTTAATAAAGAAGTATAAAATTTGTTCTAGCAAAATCTACACCACCAAAATTTCAGTATAAATAGAGGCTGTGTATGGCATTGATAACTCACTTTCTCCTACACAACACTACTTATTAATTAGATGGCTCGCTTCGCAGCTGTTGTGTTGGTGCTCATGCTCGTCATGTTGACTACTGGTAACTAATTACTACTCCTACTTCAATTCTTTCTCATTATTTTTACAAATTAGTAAAAATAAATGAAATGATTAATATATATAGGTCCGATGGTGGGAGAGGCTCGGAATTGCGAGTCACAGAGCCACAAGTTCAAGGGGCCTTGCGTTGGCGACACCAACTGCGGTTCCGTTTGCAAGACGGAGGGCTTTACCGGCGGCAACTGCAGGGGCTTCCGCCGCCGCTGCTTCTGCACCAAACATTGCTAGTCTTGTTAATTACCTATGCATTATCATTATCAACCACCGTTGTAATGCTACTACTGCCTTCATGCATTAAATTATCCAATAAATCTCTCTTTATTTAATTAATTTTCACTCTAGTGCTCACTGCTCTTTTTGCCGATCATTTCGCCCCGGGATAGGGATGCCGCCGGTTCAATAATTGGCGGTCCCGACCGGGTTCGAGATAAATTGGAACCGTAACTCTCCTGATGAGAGATGGTTATGGTTTGAAATCCGAAACAATAGGTATAGTTCTTCCAGGTTGACCTGACTGTTTCGGTTTAACCATGCATCTCTATATTGGCATCGAAGAAGATATTTCAGAGCTTGTCCGACAGATTCTTTTGAAATTAAAACACAAATTAAATTCAGTTTATATAAATTTTAATAAATCTAATTTTTTTTTATTAGTATAACTTTATTGATAATAATATTAAAGCAAATAGAAATAGCAAAGGATGCGAACAAATTAGTCAAATATTAATTTTAATATAATGGGCACCCCCCTTACGTGGTTCTATGTGGAGAGGTCCTTTCTTCGCCGTACTTAACTTCTTTTTTTAATTGAAGAAATAAAGAATTCTAAAGCACAATTAAAGGAGCTTAGTGAGAATCAGATAAGTTAGGTTCAAATTTATATCCAACAATATATTTTTATACAAACACCAACATAGGATTAGTTAATAATAAAAACTCAATTTTATTGTGAAAACTAAAAATATTATGGATGGGATGGAAATGAATAACTAATCTAGACCCAAGGAAGTTTACTGGGCTTTGTACAAATAAAAACTGCAATTACTATATAGTTACAAAACCTCCAATTTCTGATACAAAGTTGATAGAAAAAACTACCAAGATATTGGATTAACAGTTACCTGGAGGCGATTCTCGACGTCGACCCCGGGCTCGATGAGAAGAAGTCATCTCTGCTGCTCAGGGAGAGGGGGAGGTTCAGCCCTACCCGCTACTTCGTGGAGGAGGTCATCACTGGATTCGGTGAGACCAATCTCCAACGCTCCTTTTCGGCTCCAAACTATTGTCAAAATTCGGATTTATAAATTTTATAAATCCTTAATTTCATCACCTTCGACCCTATAAAAATTATCATTCATATATGGAGTATTAATTATCACTATTTTTAATATCAATTTATTCGCAACAAGCTCTAATTTACCGATTTTCTTATCAGAATAGTAAATTCCTTCTAATATCATTTTCGGGATGTTACAAATTTATTTTTGGTTCATGGAGTATATATTTTGCTCAGATATGGTTTGTGTCTCTTAAAAATGCTAATTTAGTATGTACGCGCAAACATTTGTCACTAGCTTACAATTTATAGATACTAACCCATGTTCAATATATGTATGTATTCTTTAGATGTCACTTAGTCGAGTCTCATTTATTGTTCAATATATGTATGTATTCTTTAGATGTCACTTAGTCGAGTCTCATTTATTTTTTCTTTTGTACATCCTTAATACTTATAACCTTTTCCAATATTCATCTTACCACCTTCGGTATTCACAAGTCTTATATTGAATCTCACCATCATATATCTAATGAAATTCTTTTTGTTACATGTTGGCAAAAATTACTTTTGTTAATGATAAAGTAAAATTCTAATAAATGAATATATTGTCTTTTACTCTCTCAGTTCCGTGTTAATAGAGTCATTTTTCTATTTTGGGAAATTCCAAGTTAATTGAGTCATTTATATTTTTGGCAAAAAATAATACTTCCTTTTACTTTATTTTCTCTTACTTTTTTCACCATCTATTTAACACATTATTATTAAACTCAAAAAATACCTCTATTAATAAGGAAGTGAGGGAATTATCTATATACATTGTTGCATTGTGTTACACCTTTCATTGCGTACGGATGGATGGTCATCATCACGTGTGAAGATCGAAATTTATACAAGTCTACCAATTTCACTCGTAGAAATTAACTATAGTAATATATTCAAACTCGTGGGACTGGCTCAAATTTTTGGCTAAATTTCATAGATAACTATATTCACTAAGTAAAATGGTCCAGGTTACAAATTAGTGTAACTGTACTATAGAAAAAAGTCATACTCCCTCTGTCCCATTAAAAATGAAACGTTTTCCTTTTTTGGTTGTCCCATTAAAAATAAAACCTTTCCTAATATGGAAACAATTCTATCTCTACTTTTACATCTCTCTTACTTTACTCTCTCTTCATTAACTCACAAAACAACACTGCATAGAATCTTGTGCCGATTCTCAAATGTTGCATTTTAAGTGGGACGGAGGGAGTATTTCTTTTTTCATCCGTCTCATACAAATAGTCCAGATTCATTTATGGTACTCCCTTCGTCCCATAAAAGTTGAGACAACTTTTGGGCACGGAAATTAAGAATTTATATTAAATAAATAGGAGAGATGAAAAAAATAGGAAAGATAAGAGAGAGTATAGTAAATGATGGAATAAAGTAAGAGTGATTAAATGTTTTGTCTTTTGTTAAAAAATGAAATGACTCAACTTTGTTCGGACGAACTAAAAAGAAATACGATTCAACTTTTATGGGATGGAGGGAGTAACTTTTTTCTCCTTCTGTTTTACTTTATCATTTATGGGCCCACAATCCACTACACAATTTAAACTAGTATTTTTTCTCATTCTCTCTTACTTTACCAATTATATATTAAAATACGCGTCAAACCAAGAGGTCAATTTCTATGGGTCGGAGGGAGTAAATATCAATCCCTTCGATTACTAACCACAGTAAAAAAATTGAATGATTGGTAGAGAAGAGTCGACGTTACAAAAGTGAGACCACAAGTGACCAATCAACACACCTACACATTTAATTTACTGCTCTCTTCATTTCGTCACCTACACTATAATTTGTCGTTACATTGTAACATAATGATAAATCAATTATCAACCTACTGTGGCCTATAGCAAAGTTAGTTTTTTACTATTTATATACTTTTGGCATGATCAATTATCATTTATCAACCCTGAGTTGCTGCACTATGAGATCTCCATAGGTTGACACCAATATATTGTCTACACTTATACTACATAGTACTACAACTCAGCTTAATTTAGTATATTAATGTTACTTTAAAATATAAAAAATGGTAACATTGCGACAATAGAACTCGCACTTCAAATTAATTTTGAGAAAACTTGTCCTTATCGCATACCCAGCATTGCATTACATTTAACTAAATCAAATTTGATACAAGTGATCCAGTTCTCAATAAATTAATTTGAATGAAATGCAAAAAAAACAGTAAATAAAGGTTAAAAAAACTTTAGAAATTTGATCACCTTTTGCATTATGAGAATGGAAAAACCGTGAAAATTTGACAAAAGCAATCTGATTTTTAATGCATACGAATGAAAAGCAAAAAAAAAAAAGAGTAAATAAAAGTAAAAAAACTTTAGAAATTTTATCACCATTTTTGCATTATGTAAGAGTTGGGTTTGAAAAACAGTATGAAACTGAGAAAGGTGATACATGCATGTGGCGTTTGCAGCGTCTGGTCTCCCACACACATCATATCCATAGAGAAAAAATGAAAGCAAAAAGACATAGAAATAAAAGAAAGATTTTGCATCTCTTTATTTTAACAATACGTATATATACGTATATTATATATATAAACATTTTGTCTTTTTAATTGGCCCTAGCGTCTGGATTGTAGTATAAGAAACCTTTTCCTTCTGATAAACTATATCTAATTCGTAAATTATGTAAAAGAGAAATAATACTCCTTCCGTCCCTTATTAATTGTTGCCGATTGATTTGACACGAGTTTTAAGAAATATAGTAGAAAGTGGGTGGAAAAAAGTTAAAGGAATGTCAGTCTTACTTTTATATAGTATTAATTTTATAATGAAATATGAATGCAACGAGTTAATGGAATGTAAGATCCATTTCCAAAAAATACTACTAATAGTTAGTTAAAAGTAAGGATGTCAATTAATTAGGGACAAACAAAAAAATTGATATCAATCGCTAAAGTTCACCTTGAAGGGCAATCACTAAAAAAAATATTGGGTCAATCGTCCAATCGATAAAAAAAATGTCCAGCCTCTCTAAGGTTCACCTTGAAGGGCAATCGATAAAAAAAAATGTCCAACCCCTCTAAGGTTCACCTTGAAGGGCAAACGATTAAAATAAAGTCCAACCCCTCTAAGGTTCACCTTGAAGGGTTTGAGGGAGAGTGTTGGCAATTGAAACTAAAAAAATAAACATATAAATGTCCCACATCGGTGTCGAGAGAAAACTGAAACAGAGAAAACTGAAACTAGTACTCCCTCCGTCCCCGATTAAGAGTCACACTTTGACCGGCCACGAGTTTTAAGAAATATAAAAAAAGTTGGTTGAAAAAGCCAGAGGAATGTGTGACCCATTTTTTATATTGATTTATAATAAAATGTGAGTGAATTGAGTTAGTGGAATGTGAGACCTACTTACTATTTATGGTAAAAATGAAGTGTGACTCTTAATTTGGACGAAGTATATAAATTCCATGGGCCACTCCTCCTATCGCCAATTGATTTTAAAATGGAACCCATGGATTTCTACCAAAGTGTTAGCAACATCTACACCACCAACATTTGATTATAAATAGAGGCTGTGTAAGCCTTTGATAACTCACTCAACTTATTCTCTACAAAACAAAACTACTTAGTAATTAGCAGATGGCTCGCTTCGCAGCTGTTGTGTTGGTGCTCATGCTCGTCATGTTGACTACTGGTAACTAATTACTACTCCTACTTCAATTCTTTCTCATTATTTTTACAAATTAGAAAAAATAAATGAAACGATAATTATATATATATATAGGTCCGATGGTGGGAGAGGCTCGGATTTGCCAGTCACAGAGCCAAAAGTTCCAGGGGGTTTGTGTTAGCAGCACCAACTGCGGCTCCGTTTGCAAGACGGAGGGCTTTAACGGCGGCAAGTGCACTGGCTTACGCCGCCGCTGCTTCTGCACCAACAATTGCTAGTGTAGCTACTTATCTATCATTATCAACCACCGTTGAAATGCTACTACTGCCTTCATGCGTTAAATAATCCAATAAATCTCGGTTTATTTATTTATTTTTCTGCTCTTTTTGTCGAATATTTTGCCCCGGGATAGGGATGCCGCCGGTTCTATAATTGGCGGTCCCGACTCCCAGTTCTAGATAAATTGGAACCATAACTGGCCTGGCAAAAAGTGGTTAGATCGTGTATGTCAATTTTTAATTAAGCTCATGAGAGGTTGTTATGGTTCGAAAATCGAAATAGTAGGTCTAGTTCCAGGCTGATCTGACTGTTTCGATTTAGATATTTCAGAGCTTGCTTGACAGATTCTTTAGAAATTAAAACAAAAATTAAATTCAGTTATATAAAATTTAATATATCTAATTTTATTTTATTAGTATAAATTTATTGAAAATAATATTAAAGCAAATAGAAATGGCAAAGGATGCCAACAAAATAGTCATAAATTAATTTTAAATTTAAAGGGCACCCTTCTGTGGTCCTATGTAGAGAGGTCCTTTCTTCACCATACTATAACTTTTTTTTTTTTTTTTTAAAAGAAGAAATAAAGAATTCCAAAGCACAATTAATACTCTACCCTATTTACAAATTAAATGCAACATTTTTAATTTTTGTAAAAGAAAAGGAATTAAAAGTTCAAACCCTTAAAAACAACATTTGCATAAATCTAATACTCCGTATACAGTAGTTCAAAATTTTCTAAAGTGTTAATATAGCTACAAATAGAAATCAGTATCAAAATCGATCAACATAGTATGAAAGTGAAGTGGGTATAATGTTAACATCAAAATAATCTATAAGGTTAATTTGTTTGGGCAAGATATTGATATGGATGAATAAAGAGAGTGGCGAATTAGTTAAAGACTGAATTTTGCATAATTTTTTTAATTAGAAATTGCTTGTGTTACTTAATTATAACCAAATTGATGAATTGGTAAATAATACTAGCAACTTACCAAATCTGCCTAGCTAGGTAGCAAAGTTGTTCAAAAATTCAGTTAAACCTCAGCACCTTTAAATTTAAGGAGCTTAGTGAGAATCAGATAAGTTAGATTCAAATTTATATCCAACAATATATTTTTATACGAACACCAACATAGGATTAGTTACTAAGAAACTCATTTTTATTGTGAAAACTAAAATTATTATGGATGGGCTGGAAATGAATAACTAATCTGGCCCAAGGAAGTTTAATGGGCTTTGTACAAATAAAAACTGCCATTACTATAGTTACAAAACCACCAATTTCTCATACAAAGTTGATAAAAAAAATTTAAACTTATTTTTTGAAAGTAGGATTAATAACAATTTCTATTTATTGGTAATCATGATGACTCCAAACTTCGAACTATTATAAATTTTTCTACAACCTTACTTAAAGCTAAAGTTAAACAACTTCATCACCCAAATAAATGTTATATGCATTTAAATAACACACATGATAATACAACACATTTGACATATCTCAAAATTTAATTGTGTGCGAAATATAAAGAAACCAAGTTACTTATAGAACTGAAAGTATCATTAAATATCTGAGTCACAACTCGCAAGTAATTAATTTGCAGTTATGCATCACATGAAATAACAAAGATAATTTTGTCTTATTTTTATGCATCACATGAAATAACAAAGATAAATTTGTCTTATTTCCTTTTTCTAATAACTTCACCACATCCAAAATATATGGCTGGTTAGTTGTGACCATGACAGCCAATACAGTTACAAATCTAATTTATTTGTATTGGACAAAGTAGAGATAAACTCAAATAAGAATCCAAAGACAGTAACTACACAGTGTTCACACCATACTAAACTCAAAATGGACCACAAATTATAATGTGATTGATTAATAATCCTTCGTTCTATGTCGGCCATTTTTTTTTTAATAATTATGTATATATAATTGCGATTTTTCGTAAAATTAATTTTATATGAAAAAATAGCCCAAATCATAAAAATAGAAATTATAGTTTTTGAAATTAATTAATTTGAAAACTAGACACAACTTTTATCAGAGGGTTTTAACTTTCAATTAAAACAGTGAACTAGAACCAGCCAATTTGGGCATTAGTTAGAGACGAAACCAACATTAAATTAATATTGTGATATTTACTGCATATAACCCTAAAAATAATAATATCCATGTTTGGTAAAGCCTAATTTTGTTTAGGTCATAACACATTTTCATGAACCTACTAGTTTAGGACTGATGAGTGATGACATTTAACACGGGTACATATATATTTGTTTTATCATTTTATGGCTCCAACGATATCCAAACCTACTATTTGATCTTACAATTGCAAGACCCAAAATAATTGGTTTTGGACCAAACAAAAACTATTATTTGACAGATCCAAATTAGTGCGATCTCTATAGTTGAGTTTTGATCCATAAATTCCATCAATAAGCTTAATTGATTTATAAACTAGTAGTATAAAGTTTTATGATTAGAAGCAAACACCTAACATTAACTAAACACGTGCAAAATGACTTGTTAAATAGATGATCACTAGACATGATCTAATTCGAATAATAAAGAATATTGATACCTAATATCATAGAACTTTACAAAGGTTGGATTTTTTCCACGAACTTTGAAATTGAAATAATATCACAAACTTTACACTGAGTTTGTTATTTCTCATCAATAAAAAAATTTCAGCTATATTAATAGATTAAAGAACAATTTTGGAGGGTGTGCTTAAAGAAAAACTATCTTCAAAGATTGAAAATTTTAAAGCTCTCGAAGTTATTGTCCAGAAATTATGAAAAAAAAATCATAAAATAAAATTATTTGCCTTAATTTTTTCATTGGTGGAAAATAATAAACTCAGGGTAAAGTTCATGATATTATTTGCCAATTTCAAAGATAGTGGAAAAAATCAAACTTTTTGAAAGTTTCATGATATAATCGGTGCCAATATCCCAATAATGAAAATGTAAATATAGGAAAGGCAATAAAGATGTACTAACATCTAGCCAATTAGAAAAATTACGCAAACTAACAAAACAATTTTAGTTGAGGAATGAGCTATCAAAGCGTGTAAAATTACCCAAATAAATTGTTTAAATCATGATATAATTGGAAAACAAGAATGCAAAAGAATTTTTTAAAAATGTTTCAAGTAAAATTCATTACTTTTGGTTCCAATGGGTAAACATCAACTACCAATTTGTGTTGCACTTTATTTTGTCAAAATGAATTATAAAAATAACTTATGAATGTAGACTATGGAAATAGTATACGCATAGTGAGTGACAACATATCATCTAAATGGTATTTATCATTTATGAATCAACACTTTTTTTGTTTTTTATAATTTATAAGCAACGTTTGCGTTATTGTTACTTGTTAGAGTTTTTAGAACTTTGCTTGCTTACATTATAACTTATTTTATGGCCAGAGTTAAGTCAACTGTAGTTTGAAATAATGCTGTCCATTTCTTTAAAAAATTTAGGGACTGAAATTATTTTCAAATCAACCTGATTTTACAAACCCATTTTTTCAAATATTAGCTTTATGATTTCGAGCCCTTTTTTTGTATCCGTAATTAAAATTAGGTGAAAGTTTAAAGTGAAATTTGGATACCGATAATTATATGAAATTGCATAAAATACCATTATGTGTAATTTAATTTTATTAAAATAACATATAGTTTTGTAATTATTAGGATTCAATATGACACAGTGGTAGTATATACTAACAATAACCACACTTGACATGCCAAAATCGACCTAATAATCAAAATAACTATGATTTCAAAAGGATAATTTCCCAACTTCAAAGTGCTATAATTATTTTATTCAATGATTTATAAGTGTTTAACAGATATGTGACACTTACCAAATCAAAATTAGACGTGACATCGACGAAAACAAAGCAAATGCCATGGTCTGGTGAAGTGATAATACACCCAATTATAATTAACACAAATTGATAACGACATACAAAAACTATTTTCTTCTATTGTTTATGTATTTGGCAGGTCAAATGCCACCTGTCTCTTGGAATATTCTCGAATATTAATTAGCATAATATTTTGAAACCGCTATCATGATTATATTAGGAATTCAGGATCATGGTTGGAATATTATTATTTTATTCCTCAATTCGAAATAGGATCAATAAGTTGCTTTAGTCCAATCAAAACTTAATTGTTTATTTTGATTGAGAGCAATAATTTAAATATTCTACTAGTACTATAATTTAAAAAGAGCTCTTTGTTGGAGAATGCTTAGAAAGTAGAAACATGTGAATTGATAACAATACACCACGTGTCACATTGTGGGAATTGATCCTTTTGAAATTTTCTCCTATTAATAGTAAAAGTATAACCGTATCGATACCTATTCCACTTTATTAAAAAATAATTATTGAATTTTTTAAAGCATAATAATGTAGGTTTGGAGCTTAGTCACAGATAAATTATGTTATAGTAGGATCTGAATTGTAACTGGCCTGGGACCCATGTGAGCACTGATTTATAATTAAATATCAGGATTGTTAAAAGTAAATTAATAGTGATCCTCCAAATTAAATAATTTTTGTCACGCACCTATGTTAGTACTTAGTAACTAACAATTGAGTTAATAATTGACGTCCGAAAATTAGACTGGTCGAATATTTCACGAAAAAAGCATATTGAAAAAGAGAGTACCAATTTTGGCTAGGCAAGCAACCTTGCATTGTGCAGCATTTATCATCTATACACTAATGACTATGCTCTATAGTCTATATATATTGATAAAAACTACTAGTATATCAATTATCATAATATAAATCTTTGCCAATGTCTTAACATAATCATAATTGGAAATGAATGCTCAACATTTTAGAAAATTCACGTTTATATCTCAACAAAAAATTCTAGTGCCTGAATAACAATGTGGCATATTAGAATAGGGTCGCATTGCATATTAGAATAGGGTCGGAGCCAGGAATTCTACATAGGTGGGGCAAAAATATACGTAAAGATATTCTAATACATGAATTTGTTTAGGTGGGACATTTGCCCCTTGTAAAGGCCATATAGATCCGTCCATGTATTAAAATATAAGTTCGAATCTCATGAGGAGTGGACATTTTATTTACTTTCATATGTTAGTAGTGTATTTAATTTCATTTACTTCAATTTGATTCTATTTTAAACCCCTCAATTCAGTGTTATTCTTAAAATTACTCTAAATTTATCATAAATAAACTGATCCTTTATACTTATATCATTCTTTATTCAAAACTCCTTGATGTCTCTTAAAAAGGTTTCCAAGTGTAAATATTTTATTTTATGAATCTCCAAAAGAATATGTCATAAACGTGTCGTTCAAATAAAAGATTTTAAAAGGAGTAGGGTTATTGACACATACAAAAAAGTCAGGATCATCATTTTGTCGATATCGGACAAAAAGAGATTTCAATACCAGTAACATTTATCACAATTGTCGTCTACGTAACATTCAGAAGCGAAAAGTTGATTGATCTCGCTAAAGTCTTGCTTGCCTATCTTATAATGTCATTTCGTATAGTGAGTGAGACTCGAACGAGTCAAAATAATTTTACGTAAGTTCATAATATCGAAAAGGTTATGAAACACATGCAAATTTTATTTATGAAAAATATCAAAGAGGTTAAAAAAATTATTTAATTGGAATACGAAAGTTTGGGACACCTGGAGAGTTAGATAAAAATTAACCTATATTTATTCGTATTATTATCGCCGTAGAAATTCCTAGACTGTGACGAAATACTGTTGACTTAGAGTGAAGAAAGGGAAACGGAAATTGACACGTATAATAAAGTGGAAATGGAAAAGAATAAATAAAGAAAAACAAAAACAATATTGCTATATATTCTGTAGCATATTTAGCACCTCAGCTTCGCCTCTGCCTTCGCCTTCCCTTTCATAGTTTCTGCTAATATTCCCAGAATCTTTCCTCCAAAATCTACCTCTCGTTCTCACTGCGTCACTCAGCACGCGCAAATCCACCGAGATCGGTGGTGAGAAATGGCGGGAAATGATTGGATTAACAGTTACCTGGAGGCGATTCTCGACGTCGGCCCCGGGCTCGACGAGAAGAAGTCGTCTCTGCTGCTCAGGGAGAGGGGGAGGTTCAGCCCTACCCGCTACTTCGTGGAGGAGGTCATCACTGGATTCGATGAGACCGATCTCCACCGCTCCTGGATCCGAGTATGTCTCGCTGCGGATGCATCTATCTGTATTCTTCTTATTGTTACTGTTTGTGTTTCCGAGTGCGTGATGTTTCTGTGTGTGATTGGTGAAGGCGCAAGCGACGAGGAGTCCGCAGGAGAGGAACACGAGGCTGGAGAACATGTGCTGGCGGATTTGGAATTTAGCTCGCCAGAAAAAGCAGGTAGTTTAGTGCTCTAATCGGAGGAAAAAGGATCGATTCAAGTGATGTTGATTTGTAGGAGATTTGAAGATTTGATTTGTGTTATGATTTATGAGGATGTGGTTTGATGAAATGCGATGGCTGATCTGAGATTGTTTTTGGTGTTTGATTGATTAATCAGTGTAAAATGATTGGTGTAAATCTTACTGATAGTTGTTGTGGTGCTTTTGAATGCAAATCTGCATGCATTTTATCATATCTAAATATTGGGGGCAGGAACATATATGAGTCGATATATTGTCTGTTTCAATAAAATAGTTGTTGGAGGAATCTGGAATGTGACATTATTGTAGCATGCTTGTATGTGTATTATCTGCAACCTATATGCAATACCTCCATTTTGCTTACATTGATTCTCTACGGTCAGCTGACTGCATTTTATGCTTCAAGCTGTTTTCCTGCACTAGTCTAGTGCCAAAGCCTTTTTTCAGAAATTACTGTGATTATTTGGCTGCTCGTACGATATGATTAGGGTTCCATCGTAAAACTTTCTCCCAGTCCTTTTTTTCCCATGTGTAGTCGACCGTGTCCCTGAATTTAATGGTCATTCTTCATCAAATGTTGCCTTGATGTTTGACTTGTTACGTTCTGACTATGGAACGGTTTTTTATTTACATTTTGCATTATAGCGCACACATTTCATGCGAAATACCTAGAACTTTTGGCTCCTACTCATGTTCCATTAGTGGCTGAAAGGTTAATTGAACTTCCTTCTAATACTTTAGCTGAAATGCATAATTTCCTGACGATGAATAACCTTGCTAGCTTGAGAGCGAGGAAGCCCAAAGAGTGGCGAAACGCCGTCTTGAGCGTGAAAAGGGTCGCAGAGAAGCAGTTGCAGATATGTCTGAAGATCTATCGGAGGGGGAAAAAGGAGATGTAGTTGCTGATCTCTCATCTCATGGTGAAAGCACAAGAGGTCGGTTACCTAGAATTAGCTCTGTTGATGCTTTGGAGGCCTGGACTAATCAACAGAAGGGGAAAAAGTTGTACATCATATTAATTAGGTACTCCATGTTAATGTGATTTCACATGACATTTGGCACAAAATTAAATCACTCCTTTTCTTTTGTTTTTGCATTTGAACTCTTTAAATGAATGCGGAACCATTTTTGTAGAGTTATTTTTCTATTGATTTCTTTAATCTTCTGCATATTAAGTCTACCAAGCTTTTGAGCTGAGACAGCTGGATTTGGACATGCATGGTTTAACTGATGCATGTCCAAACTTTATAACCCAATCATTTTTGTACCTTAACTTAATTGCATGCTTTGAGCTTTCTTGACTCTAGTACTTTTGCAGCCTCCATGGCTTGATACGAGGGGAAAATATGGAGCTTGGCCGTGACTCTGATACCGGTGGTCAGGTAGTGTTTGGTTCCAAATATTTTCATATTATCAGAATCTAACTCTTAGTAATAAGCTTGTTTGATAGTACTTTATTTGTTGCCTCATAGAGTGGTAATTAAAACTATCATATGGTAATTTCTGTGACTTCCTTTTGATATTGTCAGTTTTGGTTGCATGTGTCCTTCAGGTGAAGTATGTTGTTGAACTGGCTAGGGCATTGGGTTCTATGCCTGGTGTTTATCGTGTTGATTTGCTTACGAGACAAGTTTCATCACCAGAAGTTGACTGGAGCTACGGTGAACCCACAGAGATGCTACCTCCACTAAACTCAGACGCGATGGATGAGATTGGAGAAAGTAGTGGTGCTTACATAGTTCGCATTCCTTTTGGTCCAAAGGACAAATATGTTGCAAAAGAACTTCTATGGCCTCATATTCCTGAATTTGTTGATGGTGCTCTTAGCCATATCATGCAAATGTCAAAGGTTCTTGGTGAGCAAATTGGTAATGGACAGCCAGTCTGGCCTGTTGCTATTCATGGGCACTATGCAGATGCAGGTGACTCTGCAGCCCTATTATCTGGTGCATTGAATGTTCCCATGCTTTTCACTGGTCATTCACTAGGTCGTGATAAGCTAGAGCAACTTTTAAGACAAAGCAGATTGTCAAGGGATGAGATCAACTCTACCTACAAAATAATGCGTAGGATAGAGGCAGAAGAATTATGTATTGATGCCTCGGAAATCGTCATAACTAGCACAAGACAGGAGATAGAGCAGCAGTGGAATTTATACGACGGTTTTGATCCAATTCTAGAGCGCAAACTACGTGCTAGAATTAAACGCAATGTGAGCTGTTATGGAAGGTTCATGCCTCGCACAGCTGTAAGTACTTCATTTCTGTTTTAAACAAGAACCTATGCAAAAAATTCAAATGCTCCTAAATCAGTCATAATTATGCTTATGCGAAATGTATTCTTATTCTTTCTATATTGAGCAATATACTAAGTTAAGATGGCTATTATTTAGGTCAGGTTTTCTTTGAAAGTTTTCGCAGAACTGCTTACTTGGGCATTCTTAGAGGTGCCAAAGATCTCCTATTTGGCTAATGAAAAGAGTCCTAGTTCCAGCTTCATTTGTGTACAATGAAAAACGGAACTCTTCTGTGTTGATGATATTCTCACCTAGTAAGTGGGAATGTTTTTCGATACTACATCTTTTAGGAAATATTTGAATATAATTCCAGTAGACCCTTTTAGGAAATAACATAGATTTTAGATTCAGTTAAATGCCTTAAATATGAGCATTTTACCAAAATAACCTTCAATTAGCTTTCTCTAACTGGACCCGCAGGTCCAACTTGGAATTATTAATCGAGATAATAAAAATCGAGTCGTTGTCCACATCATTAAGAACCTCCATTCCTACTAGGAAGTTATGGTTCTGTTCCTCTATTTCCACATCACAGTCCTGCCTCAGCTTTACCTGTTCCTCCTCTGCCTTCACTCCCTCCACCACCTTCTTTACCATCTGTGGTGGCTCCTTCCCCTCCTCCACCACCTTCTACATAACCTTCTTGGTGGATCCTGCACTGTAATGTGTAGCTCTGCATTGTAGTAGCCGGCGTTCAAGTACACTTTAATGTGTAGCTCTGATCATGTTTTGGTCATGCATACTTGCTGGGGAAATCGAAATTCTCACTTGCAACACATTAGCCTCTCCATTTTGCCACAGCTAGACCTGTTTGTTGAATATATTCCACGTTGACCAATGATTTTCATTAGTTTTGAATTTAATTTGTTCTCGAAAGGTCTAGTCATCAACTCATTGTTAATTGACTAGAAAAGGGATCTGGGGTAATTTTTTATTAAAATACTCGAAAGTTAGGTATTATGCAATTTCTAAACACATGGTTATTTCTGTGAAAACGTTTGAACATGAGGATAACTGTTGTAATTGTCCCAATCTTTTTATTCATGTTAGAACATCCAAGACCAGTAAGAGCTGTTTTATCTTTTAAGTTTGAACTGTGGTAAATTTCTTCGAAAGAAGTAAGAACCACCACCTGAGACTTAGACAAATCAGGATGTCTATCTTTTTGTCATTACAATATAGCTGCTGCTGTACTTTTCTCGTTTTATTTTGCATTTTCTCAAACAAGATTATGTTGCTGCATTTCTAGCTGTTTCATTGAGACCATGGGTTCTTTTTTTAAGGTTATTCCACCTGGGATGGAATTTCATCACATCGAACCACATGATGGAGATATGGACACTGAAACTGAAGCAAACGAAGATGGAAAAGCTCCAGATCCGCCTATTTGGACTGAGGTTGCACCAATCCTTTGTATACTCGGTTATCAATATAACAAGATTTAATTTACAGATTTTGACTTTTGTGAAATATGTCCAAGATTTTTGAGTACCCATAGTCTTTGTCCAGTATCTTATACTGATGTATAAACAGATAATGCGCTTTTTTTCAAATCCGAGGAAGCCTATGATTCTAGCACTTGCAAGGCCAGATCCAAAGAAAAACCTCACGACCTTAGTCAAAGCATTTGGGGAATGTCGGCCACTAAGGGAGCTTGCTAATCTTGTAAGTTGCAAATTGAAAACATAAATGTTTGGTAAGAACTTCATTTTTATTTTATGGTCAGAACTGGTGCTGGAGTTCTAAGCCTTTTCCTTCTTATATTTTGCAGACTTTAATAATGGGCAACCGGGATAATATTGATGAAATGTCGGGAACAAATTCTTCAGTTCTTCTGTCAATCCTTAAGCTGGTTGATAAGTATGATCTTTATGGCCAAGTGGCATATCCTAAGCACCATAAGCAGACTGATGTTCCTGATATATACCGTCTAGCAGCAAAGACCAAGGTACTCTCATGTTTATCTTGCAGCTCATGGGTGCCTTTGAAAGTGGTTCTTCCCAATTGCTTTTATGCTCTTTACTTAATAAAAAACTACTCTCTGCAGTGCTATTGAAAATGGACATGCCAATAATTGTTAAACTGCCCATTTGCAGTTCCAGTTAAGGAAAAATTTGAACTTCTTTGTGGTGATGGCTAGATGAATGGGTGTCTTGCTCCTGTTGTTCATTTTGTGCTATAATTAGGTTAGTTTATGCATGATGCAAGAGATATTGTATAGTAAGTTCACCCATAAATCAACATCTGCTAGTTTTTACTACATTTTGTCTCCTAGCAGGCTAATTTGTCTTGGTGAGTGGTTAGTGGTTGGTGGTTACTGCTCTTGACAGGAGTAGGAGTTGTGCTGCTATGGCTCATTGACTTATAAGCATACGTGTGAAAAGTCAGGAGATTGATTAGTTTCCATGAAGCATTCAAATTTTACTGACAAAATGCTTGAGCCCATAGTTATATGAACCTGACAATGACTCATCCTACTTGGCCACAGTTTCCATGAACCTTCTCTAATCTTGTTATTAACTTACTGCATATTAACTTATTGTTTCTTGACAGGGTGTCTTCATTAACCCAGCTTTCATTGAGCCTTTTGGGCTTACTCTGATTGAGGTTTGCCTTTGATTTACAAAATCTTTCAATTTGAAATATTTTTTCATGCAACCTAAATAAGTTCTCTGCCATTACCAGGCTGCAGCATATGGCTTACCGATGGTTGCAACCCAAAATGGTGGTCCTGTTGATATACAGAGGGTAGGTCTCTTTCTTTTTCTTGTTGATTTCATGTTTCCATTTGGATTTTTTTTTACCTCCTGAAGATTGATTCCCACATTGGTTGGTCATGTTAATGACAGGTTTTAGACAATGGTCTCCTTGTTGATCCCCATGATCAACAGTCAATTGCTAATGCTCTTTTGAAGCTGGTTGCAGACAAGCATCTTTGGGCAAAATGTAGAGCTAACGGATTGAAAAATATTCACCTTTTTTCATGGCCAGAACATTGCAAGACATATCTCTCCAAAATAGCAACTTGTAAACCAAGACAACCCTGTTGGTTGAGAAATGATGACGACGACGATAACTCGGAATCAGATTCGCCAAGTGACTCCTTGAGGGACATACACGATTTATCATTAAACCTAAAGTTCTCCTTTGAAGGAGATAAGAATGAGAGCCGGGACAATGTCGATGGCTCTGTAGACTCTGAAGATCGAAAAATTAAGCTAGAGAATGCTGTGCTCTCATGGTCTAAGGGAATGGCAAAGAATGCCCAAAAACCTGGGTCGACTGAAAGGGTAGACTCCAATGCTGGAAAGTTCCCAGCATTGAGGAGAAGGAAGCACATATATGTCATTGCTGTGGATTATAATACAAGTGCTGATCTTTCTGAAACTGTTAGAAATATTTTCGAGGCTGTTAAGAAGGAGAGGACAGAAGGCTCTGTTGGATTTATCTTAGCAACATCATTTAACATTATTGAAATACGTTCGTTTCTGATTTCAGAAGGATTAAACACCACCGACTTTGATGCATTTATCTGCAATAGTGGTGGTGATCTTTATTACTCATCTGCTAATTCAGATGATAACTCATTCGTGGTGGACTTGTATTATCATTCACATATTGAATACCGCTGGGGAAGTGAAGGATTAAGGAAGACCCTAGTGCGGTGGGCATCTTCTTTAACAGATAAGAAGGGGCAAAAGGAAGAACTTGTTGTTGAAGATGAAGAAACTTCTGCAGATTACTGCTATTCTTTTAAAATTCAGAAGCCTGGAGTGGTAAACACATATCTCTATTCTATATAAGACCTGTTTACCACTTCTCATAATTTACTGGAGTGGTAGTATTTAAGTATACTACGGTTATCCTAATTATAAACGTGACATAAATTTATTTGTTACAGGTTCCCGCTGCAAAGGAACTAAGAAAGTTGATGCGAATTCAGGCACTACGTTGCCATGTCATATATTGTCAAAATGGAAGTAGAATCAATGTTATTCCCGTTTTGGCTTCTCGTTCCCAAGCACTCAGGTAGTCATTCCTTTCCACTTCTCAGTTATTATCACATTCCTCAATTTAGTGTATCATAATTATAATTGTTTGCTCTTTGTCATTACACGTATTTTATTATAGTTTCATACACCTTATTATGTTGAAACTACAGCTTCTGTTTTAAATCAACACACATTAATCTAATAGGTTATGAGAAGATATTTAGAAAATTAGACTTGTTTCTGCTCCAGTTTCTGCCGGATTTGCAGCATTGTATCATAATTTTGCGAAACCTAACACGAAAAACAACCTCTTCAGGTATCTGTATCTTCGCTGGGGCATGGACTTGTCAAAGGTGGTGGTTTTTGTCGGGGAGAGTGGAGACACTGACTACGAACAATTGCTTGGCGGTGTTCACAAATCTGTAGTTCTGAGCGGAGTTTGTAGCAGCCAAGTCGATGCTAGCAGAAGCTACCCACTCACGGACGTCATAGCTTACGACAGCCCTAATATCACCACAACCAGTGTCTCCGATCTCCGAGCATCACTGGAGGAGCTGAAAGTCCTCAGTGGCTAAGATTTCCAGTTACCACCACACCCTGTTGCACCGCATCCATCTAAAATAAATTAAGCATACATGTTTTCGTTCATGCTACTTTACGATAAATGGCAGATACACACTGCTGCCAGTCTGCGAGGGAGCTTATAACTCGGTTCCTTACGTGAAATAATACATTTTCTTCTTTGGTTGGATCAAATTGAAGCATAAAAAAAGTTACCCGTTTGCTACTTTGTTGTACAAGTCTTAGTACTAGCAAATGTGATATTTGTACAGATCTTGCGATTTTCTTATTAAATCACAAATTTCTGATGTTGCTTCTTTTATTCTTCTTATTTTTTGTAGTTACAGTTAATTAAGTATTGTATAATTTGTATTTGCACTGTCCTGCCCATAGTTTACAAATGCATACTAACTTTTATATGCTCTTTTGTTTTGTTTTATTTTAGTTTAAGGACATTGTGGTGCAATTAACAATTCCACCGTGTTAATTATATCTCATTACGTCAGTACCTAAATACTCCATCCGTCTGCGGCACGGTTTTAAGAAATGTTGAGAAAAATGGGTGTAAAAAAGTTAGTGAAATATGAGTCTCAATGTATATATTAGTTTTAAATAAACTTGGAATTCTATTATCATTTATGGTAGAAGTGATCGGGATTCATATTCACCGACGGATTAAAATGGAAAAATAAAACTCTTATTCGCGGACGGAGGGATTATTTTTTTTTGGAAAAACTAGGTACAGTTGAAAGGCTAGGGGTTAATAGTCTATAACAATTTAGTTCTTTTAACCAAACTAAATTAACATAGTTCACAATAGGCACTATAAATGTAAGATTTAATTAATTTAATCTAATCAATGTAATCTTTACTTTAACGCATTCCCATTTCTTAAATATGTCTATTCAACATTATCACCAAAAATATAAATAACATAATTCTCGATTCGGCCAAACGTTAGAATATGATTGTCTTAACCGAGGACCTCTCAAATGGCATGAAATTAAATCTCAATTATAGCCTCTACCACATCAACTACTGTAATCAATTAAAATATGCAAAATGTTATACTATATGTAGATTGAATTATTGTACCAACTCAAATTCATTATTTTTGTCATTATAACTGTTCGTAGCAAGGTAGGAGAGCTTTTCCCTAATTATTTTTACCACTATCTTAAAAAATTATTCATTTTCGATTTATTCTTACATAATTTCGTGGCTTTTAACACAATTTTCTTACTAAAATATTAAATTTTCGATTAAAAAAATTCCAAAATTAAACTTAAGTGGTTAACTAGTCAATCACGACATGCCTTTATGAGATTGTATTATATTGTTATTTTTAGTTAAATAAAAAGGATAAATTGAAGTGAATAATGAATGTAGGTATGGATATTAATGAGCAATAAAGCAATTAATGGTATGTGAATAGCTGTTTGAATACAACGTAACTCACATCCTCCCAACAGCTAATGCATTCCTGCCCTATTCATTCATGGCTCATAATAGCTCTCCAATTACAGCCTCCCACCAAAAATTTAAATAAATTAAAATTAAAATTGAATGATGCTCTAGCAATTGCTAGGGAAATTGGATATTATAAATTTTATGTTCATAATCTATAGTAGCTTTGGCCTTTGGCTCCATACAAAACATCGGATTTTACTAATTCTAGAATAAAAAAGATATTTTTTACTAATACCAAAATTTTCTAGGAATAAGGTTAACTTCATGTTTCAAAATATATTCAAGTAATGTGGTTCTTTAGTCTGGTGTGGTTTTTCTTTATCTTGAAATATTGATCAAGTGTTTTATTTTCTTTGAAAAGGTATGAAGTATATATAATATGAAAATTATTGGAGAACATCTTTTTTCATATGAATGCACATGCACAACAATTAAAAACCTTTAGCCCTCTTTAATAGTATAAATTACTTTACAAATATTGATGTTATCATGTTTTATCCTCTATATACATATATAGTATTGTATTGAATTGAGTATCTTTATAAATTAATAATAATTATTTATGCTCTAATATTAAAATGCATTCTTTTTGTCTACGTATAAGATGAGTAGAAGATATATGTACGGGGCTGCGTTAGTGTGCTAACTAATTTACAATAATAACTAATAACTTTCAATTCTGTGTATTAAAATTATCAACACAAAGACATAATTACATCAATACAACATGTAAATTTAAATATCAACACAAAGACATAAGTTTATCAACACAAGAAGATTGATAAATTTATGTCTTTATGTTGATATTTTTAACATACAATATTGATATTAGTTATTAGTTATTATTATAAAATAGTTAGTATTTGATCACACACCTATACGTACATAATAGCTAGTATTTGATCACAAACCTATACGTACACAAGTAACTTTACTGATTTATTTCTAAATAATTAAATTTCTAAAGCTGTCATATGTAATTATGTTGTAACCATCATGATTTGCAAATTGTGAACTTCAAATTAGATGTTGACTGACTTTATTTATTGTGGTTTCGTGACGGTTTGATAATGATTTCAAGAAACAAATCAAATTGCCAAATCCTAGAATTATTTTGTTTCGAGTTTTAATTAATAACTGCACCACAAAGTACAAAGTCAGTACTTAGCTACAAATCTACAATCATAACAACTAAACCAACTCCTCAAATTAAATTAATATAATTAAATCGCGAAAATAGAGTTTCAACTAAGTTTCCTAACTAAATAGATCAACAATTCTCAACTACCACTTAATTTTGCTCAGACAGAAAACAATCAACAGAATTCATTAACTTTTTGTTACTTAAAAAATTAAGACTTATAATGATTAATAAAATGCATATATTTCCCAACCAAAATTGGTCTTAATATTACTTTCAAGACTCTTTAATTAGCAATAGAGCCAAATCCA
This sequence comes from Salvia hispanica, assembly GCF_023119035.1. NCBI lineage: Eukaryota > Viridiplantae > Streptophyta > Magnoliopsida > Lamiales > Lamiaceae > Salvia > Salvia hispanica. Next base: position 3,030,071 of record NC_062970.1, on the reverse strand, counting down.
ATTTCTTCCTTCAAAATAATTGAATACTACTTAATTTAGCAATTCCCTTTATCATACGTTGCTTGATAATTGATATAATCGATCCCAAAAGCATAATATAAATAGCATATATTGTAACGAATGATAAAAGAAACAATATATTTTTCTATGTATAGTGGGAACTTGATATAGTCTCCAAATCAACAAGAAACAAATAAACCTTAGATCCAATAATTCTCCTAATCATAAATGATCAACCACCATGAGAATCCCAATAGCTTCACTTATGTACATAAAAAGAAATATAGAAGCAATTGATCTTATCAATCTATTTGTATATAACTATATATTTTGGGTATGGAAAAAAGCAAACAAAATCATGACTTTTACATGTAATAAGATGATACCAACACATTATAGTATATTGAATCTTATCGATGACCTAATCACATGAAATGAAAACCTACATCTTTCAAGCAAACCATATCTATAGTTATTAGGGCTGATAATTTGGATATCAGGTATCGGATAAATCCGACCCGATCCTAAATTTTTGGGTAATGGATATCCGATATCCAAAAAAATGGGCATCGAGTATTGGTTCGGGTATTGAGATGTGAGAATTATCGGGTATTACCCAATTATTCAAAATTATAATTCATTTTAAGTCACTATCTGTTAACTATATAAATTTATATGGGTTCTTGAACTTCAAATATGGTCACACCATGGTAATCTTATTCCAGTTATATCCACTCATAAACAAATTATTCCAGGAAGAGCTGAGGGTAGTAGGTCGATTTCTTAGATGACAAAAAAGATTGGTTAATCATGTATCTTTCATACTGGAAAAATGCACTCTTTTATGGAAATTATTTTCTTTGTTCAGACCTGGCTACTTGACTATTTTATTTCCTAACTATTTTGAGGATCTGTCTATTCATTTGTATTTTGGATGGATTATGGATGTTATGTCTTGTGATTAAGAAATTTTGGCTTAAAATGTGTGTGATTTGGAATTGTAATAGGCTGGGAATTTGTATTTGATTGTCTTTAATTGTCCCTTTATTCTATTCCGAAATGAACCGACTGTATCAACTATTCAAAATATAAATCAAGCACATCAATGAGCTATATTTCGATACAACAATAAATCATACTTCAGCACAACCCACGCTCAATAAATGCTCCCATCTCTCCAACTAAATATGCATCGACACCATGTGTCACAATCACGTCCGTCTATAATTCACACCCAAAGACCGATATCCAGTCTCGGTTATAATACCAGAATGATCTAACATGAACACAACTTTCTCTCTATATATGTGCAACTTTTCTTGTCTTACACGAATCCATACTCATTCCTATATATCAATCTCATGTATGTAATATTGATTGCTATTGCTAGACAACTATGAAGTTTCTATAGAATTTCTAAACAAATACTACAAAAACCCCTTCACTCAAAAAATTCCAATCTACTTCACCACTAAGTCAAAAATTCCATCAAAATTTCACACTTCAAATAAATAAATAAACAAAGAAAATAAAAAAAGAATTCATACTTTAAATGATGCTTGTTGGCACAGTTGCTGATCAGCCTCTTGTGCAGTTATTACTCCAACCTAACCACCCCAACCCCCAATCTCTCTCAAGAGCTATGAATATGGTTTTCACACTGTGGCTGAATCCAAGAATTCATGCCACCAAATAACACCATGACCACCCGAAGCAATCAACAAGCCTGCGTTTTGAAGAGAAAATCCAAAGCCACTATGGATCAAGACAGAATCATCACATGTTGTTTGGACAGCAAAAAAGATGAGAACAAGAACAAAGGGAAAACATCATACCCTCTCTTGTCTTTTCATGAATTGCCAGATTATATGAAGGATAATCAGTATATATTGAGGTATTACAGGTCTGAGTGGCCTCTTAAATTGGCCTTTTTCAGCTTGTTTCGATGGCATAATGAGACACTTAATGTCTGGACGTGAGTACACTTTTTCTTTTTTTGTTGTCTTAATTAGTACTACTACTACTTTTTTTATTGTTTTATGTAAGAATTAATGTTGATTTGATTTATATGTTTTGGTGTTGCAGGCACTTGATTGGGCTGTTGTTGTTTGTGGGATTGACTGTTGCTAATGCTATGCATGTTTATGAGGTTGCAGATTTCATCACAATGTTTGCTATGTAAGTCCCATTGTGACGCCCTTCCGATGGATCTGTAATGATTATTTTCGTATGATTTTGCTTGCTATACTCGCCCTTGTAGCGTTATAAACTGTATTGTTACTCTTGCTTCTGTCGGTGATAGGATGAAAAGGAATTTTGTGTTACGAAACCGAGATAATTACCTTTTAGAAAACCGAGATATAAGATTTTGGGAAAAAAGATAAAACGAAATAAAGTTGATCATTACTCTAAAGTGAGGTATGAATAACCAACCATCGCACTGTAAAAAGGATATGTTCGATCACAAGGTAAGGGGTCAAGGGGCTTAAGCCCTTAACATCCTCTATCAATGATCTGAATCGCTCAGAAGATATAGTATTTTCAAATAATATTCAGAAAACATAGCCCATTGTTTTTTTTTTCACGTCCGTCCCTGGTTTGATCTATAGCCATTTAAGTTAGGGCCTTCTGAAACGGTCTATTAAATTCATCGAGTTGTAACTATTTGCACTTGAAAGCTTGATTCCATCCCAAATTTCTCAATCAATTAGTCAGATTCTTGATTAAATGTTGATGTACATTGATAACTCAACTTATGTAAGATCCAATTTCAAGAATGTTTATGTTTCTTAATTTATGCCTTCACCAAGTTTAGTAATCCCATTTCATGACAGGCAATTCCCATCAAGTGCAGAAGCCAACATCTCCAACAAATTCTCAGCTGTAAGCCTTCACCTTCATCATCACCATTTGTTGCTCTTGTTTATTTTTCTTACAAAGAAGCAGACTAACAAAGTTGTATTTGCAATAGCAGGGGACAAAAAATGTAATAGACTTGAACCAAAAAATGGACATAACAAAATCAACCACACCAAGCTGGCCTTTCTATGTCTTCCTCTGTGGCTCCATGTTCTGCCTCCTCTGCAGCAGCCTCTGCCACCTCTTCTGCTGCCACTCGCGCCGCCTCAACACGCAGCTCCTCAACCTCGACTACGTGGGCATCACCGTCATGATCATCGCCTCCTACTTCCCCCCCATGTACTACATCTTCCAATGCACCCCTCACTGGCAAGTCGTCTACCTCACCGGGATATCCGTCCTTGGCGCCTGCACCGTCATCACCCTCCTCACCCCGGCCCTCTCGTCTGGCAAATGCCGCTCCTTCCGCGTCCTCCTCTTCGTCTCCATGGCCCTGTTCGGCATCATCCCGGCCATCCATGCCGCGGTGGTCTACTGGAGTGATCCTCACCGCAATGTCATACTCGCGTACGAGGGCGTGATGGCGCTCTCGTATTTGGTCGGGACCGTGTTTTACTTGAGCCGGGCGCCCGAGCGGTGGTGGCCCGGGTGGTTCGACTTGGCGGGGCAGAGCCACCAGTTATTCCATGTGTTTGTGGTGATGGGGGCTTTGGCACATTATGGTGCTGCTGATATTTTCTTGAGGTATAGGAGTAAAATGGGGTGTGACAAACTTGGTTATTGATGTACTATTGTTAGTGTTATTTATTATTTGCCATATACTACTATGTATGTGGTTATAACTTATAAGGTCTAAAGTGCAACTTTGAGTTGCTTGAGAATCGGGTCGGGTCGGGCCAGCGACGATAATTTGATCGTCGTTAGCAATTAGGTAAGGTTGGAACACATTTGATTAGCGACAAATGTATTTGAGTTGCAATTTTAAATAGTGGACTTTTTCTCGTCGTTAAACATTCTAGCGACAACGATCAAGATTGAATTTTTATCTTATACAACGATCAAGATTGAATTTTTATCTTACGAGAACACACTAATTAATACCTCTAGAATTTTATGGTGAAAAAGAAGTGTTTTACATGCTCATTTCATTGATTATTTTGTATATCAATGATTCGTTTTATCTGCAAGATTATATTTTTTGAGAGATAATCATATAATAATGAGTTAATTAAATCAAACGGCACGAATGTTTGTAAAAATACCGATAAAAAAAGCAAAAAGAGATACAGTCCCCAAAAATCTTCGCACAATCGTAACAAAACACAAAAAAGAATTCAACTTTGATCAGATTCCTCACTGATACACTCAAATCCGTCGATTCAAACAGCTAAAAATTCAATAGTTATCACAAAATCACAAAACTCACTGCAATAACCGATCAGAAATTGAAAAAGAATTGAAGAAAAATGTCATCTTGGATCCCTCAACTCTTCAATCCCTTCTCCGACGGCGATGACAATCCCAATCCGCCTGAGCATCCCCCACCCCAGAAAAGCCCCACCGCCGCCGCTAGGGATGATCTCACGGCCGTGTTCCGCGGCGTCGCCGCCTTTCTTGCGCCTCCCCCTGCGGCGGCGGCGGCGTCTGAGGCGGCTTCCTCATCGGAGACAATTGAGGGGATTAAGAGTGATTTGGCTGAAATTCAGGGCACATTCAGATCAGGGCTGTCGTTGATTTCATCGAAGATTAGTTCAAATCTGCTGCAGCTCCAGAATCAACTCGGTGATAGAGATGATGGGAGTGATGATGGGGAAGAAGAGGAGGAAGATGGATTGGGAATTAGTGATGAGATTTTGGATTTTGTTTCGAAAATCTCGAGGCGGCGGGAGCTGTGGACTGATTTCCCTCTTTCCTTGCCTGATGGTAATGCTAATTTTATTTGGAAAAGTTTTAATTTTTTATGGTTTTTACTTGTTTTCATGGTTATAACTGCTATGTTGTTTGTTATTGATGTTACTCCTATAATCTTTGAGGAATGATTTTGGATAATTTTGGGGTCGGACATTGATATGTGTTTATTCTTGTGAATCTTTCTTTATGTGTGTGTTTGGATATGGGGAGGTTAATGGATGCTGAGCTTGCTCGAATACGTCTCTATTCAATTGTTTCGTGAGATATTCGAAGGTTAAGAAGTCCTAAGAAAAGTGTGAGAGATTGCCGGTTTATGTGTATAAGCATATATAGATACATTGTGGAGGAAACTGGCACGTGCATTTTGATATTCGTGTGGTAATTGATTTTCTCGAACTTTAGAATTGTGAACTCACGGATGAATTTAGAGTTATGAAGTCACAGATGATGGTTCGTGTTAAAAAAAAACATGTCATTTGATTGACGAGTAAATATGTTGGCCAGTTTTGTAGTTATTGAAACTTGGTGTTCAGCTTAAAGAGTTTCAGTTGTTGAGGTCTAGGTGACTGGATTAATACCGAAGTGTTTGGGTTGTAATAGGTTAACATAGATTGGGATATTAGTGCCATTTGGCTTTGGCTTTAGAAGGTGATGATTTAGTTATACTCCCTGCGCCCCACTCTAAGTGGAGCATTTCCTTTTCGGCACGAGATTTTATGTAGTGTTGTTTTGTGAGTTAAGTGGAGAGATGATAAAGTAAAAGGTAGAAAAAGTAAAGAGAGTGATGTTTCTATTTTAATAAATGTGTCATTTAGGGTGAAACATCCCAAAAAGAAAAATGTGTCATTTAGGGTGAGACATCCCAAAAAGAAAAATGTGCCATTTAGGGAGTGACATTCCAAAAAGAAAAATGTGTCACTTAGGATGGGACGGAGGGAGTAGTAGGTTTGTAGTAGTTAGGAAGGACAAATGAATTCCAATTGAATATTTACCAAATTATTTGGGCTGGAAAATGGTAAGCATATCTGGCTTCTGGGATTTAGAAGGTGATGATGCGGTTATGTAAAGGTATGTAGTTAGGAAGGACACACATATTTGGGTGTCAGCTATGTGGTGTTATGATATCGATGAATATGTGTGTGACTTAAATAATTATTTGAATAGACCAATGGCAAGGTATCTATACTAGTGGTACTCACACAAATGTCATAAAATGTTTGCGTGTGTATGTTGTGTGTATTGAAAAGTTGGAGCTTAACCTTATAAGCTCAACCTACCACTTTAATTTACTAAGGTGGAATATGATCCTTGTGCTGACTAAGATACTCTATTACAGATTTTCATTTGTCGGATTATCAGAGAGAACATGCGGAAAATATTGAACATTTAGTACCCGACTTTGAGACGCTGAGGCAAATAATCTGCACTCAAATGAGCACGGAGAAGTTTTGGCTTATCTACTTTATTCTACTTCTCCCCAGGTTGAATGAAGAAGATCTGAAGCTTCTCTCGACTCCACAGGCAAGCCCTAGAGTTGTTAATTAGTACTATTGATTTACTTTCTGTTGAAAGCTATGGAACCTACATCAGATGATCACAATGTTTAAGCCATTAGAATTATCATCAAATTGTGTTTCTAGGGTCATTACTCATTATATTTGTGATGGTAAGAGATTAAAACCATGTTATTTGTTTATATATTTAGCTGTTTCGATGTCTTATAGTAATTGAAAAGAAAATTTGAGATGTTTGAGTTGGCTGTTATGCATATGGATTATGGTATGAGTGATTTATTACGTGCTCTCATACGTCGTCTGTCAGCTTCCTTCCGTTTCCTATATTACGCTCGTTGTTCATCATTGACACACTCTCTTCATATTTGTCGGTTACAAAGTGATTGGTTTTCTGCAGGTTGCCGAAGCAAGGGAGACACTTTTGAAGCAGCTTCAAAATAAGAATGATCAAGAAACCTCCGAAGGCCCTGCATCATCTGATACTAAGAATACATCCACCGAGACTGTAAATCCAACTAAACCGGGAGAGACCGTTGAAGAACCTGAACCTGAATCCGACCATCAGCCTAAGGCAGTTGAGACACATCCGCCAACTGATGCTCAAAAGAAATCCTTAAACGAGGAGGATGTTTCGTTTAGTGATCTTGAAGATGACGAAGATGATGATCCATCGCAGAAGCAATCATCTGCACGCAGAGCATCAACGAGCGACAAAACATGGGTTCAACTGGACGAGAGCTCTGGATCTCAGGGTCCTAAGCAGAACGCAGGCCAAGGTGTCTCGAAAGATAAAGAATCAGAAGGTGAAGACTCGAATGACTGGCTCACCGTGGATGATACTGATTTCGACAGCTTGGGAGCAGTGTGAAACGTCTCATATGTGTAAATTTGTTTCTCCCTGCCTATTTTTTTTTTTAACTTTTACATTTGTGTATAAATTAGCTACCTTGATAATCAAAAGGTGGATGGGTGTCATCACAATACATGTCAAGAAATTGCAGATTCTTTCTTTCTTATCATTTTAATGTTGCTTATATTTGTCAACTGTGATTATATGTATTTGTTAAATTTGTATAAAATCATCAATTTTTAGTGTAGTAGATTGATTGTATACGTATTTCAAAAAATTATAAGTTTGATAATTGATTTGACTTCATAGAATAGAAATGAATGAACAAAAAAGGAATGGTGATTTTTTAAATTTAATAAAATGTAAAATTATACTAATAAAAATCTGAAAACAACGTTTTCTTAGAAAAAATTTGCAGACTATAAGTGGGAGGTAGACCATTTAAATTATTTCAGGTTCTATATAGGGAAATGTACAACAAGGCTAAGGTTCTTGGAAAGTTAAAGTACTATTGTATTGTAGTGCATTATCGAAGTGAGATTTGGTCAAATCAATAATTCCACACCATACTTGTAGTGCATCAATAAACATAAATAATTATCAAAGAAATGATAAATTTCTCTACATTTTATTGCTCCATCCTCCCTAAATATAGTTTACATTTGCCATTTTCGTTCTTTTAACTTATAGACATTGTCCGACAACATATTTTATCTTCATTATTATCAATTTATTTATCATTTCACATCCCTATCATTTTCTCCACTCTCAATATACTACCAATATTACCCATAAGATGATATTTTTTTCATTTATAATAGACCAACAACTTTTATTCAAATTCATCCCACCCTCTATTAGACCTATTGTTTTGGTGACGGGGGAGTATGTTTCTTTACGTTGCACCGGAATTTAAGTTACGGAATCTTCACTATTGAGTTTGTTCGCTATTATTTCTCTCGTTTCACTTTTACTATATATATGAATGGTAAATATATAAAACACGTAAATATTATCTTAATGAAATATAGTACTAACTCGAATTTTACTATCAAAATAAGACTTATATTCTACTAGGACTTACAAATTGAATAGTTACAGAATGATAGATGATTAAATGGGGAATTTTATAGCATAGATTTGACTACATGGAACAAAATAAAAATGAAATTACAAAAATAGAAATACAGAGAGAAGATTACAAAAATGACAGATGATCTACCACTAGTATGAGTTGTTAGCATCCCCCACCCTAAATTAATCAAACACTTCATATCATCATATGTATTATTGTGAACATATATACATATACAATAGTATTAAATTATCATAGGATGTAAGTGGGCCTCAAACACATGCATAGTCACGGACTGAAGTTGCATACATTATTATTTTCCATTTATATAATATACCACTCCATAAAATATTACTGATTTCCATTTATATGTTTTGAGATTTAAGATTTAGGGTTTAGAATGCAGAATTTTGAACATACATAGAAAGAGAGTATTAATTCAAGGAAGCATATAGGCGTTTGCATAAAATTACGCATTTTATATTTTTTATCAATAAAATAACAAAGATATATTTACAAGCGAATAAAATATGCTACAAAAGTTAAAAAATAATACCACTATTACAGTTATCGAGTGCAAATTTAAATTGAATAAAATAATTGTATTCATGTCATATTTATCATGCATGATTGATAATCTTAACAATTATATTAGCATATCTTGGATAGATAATATTATATACACATTCATGAGGGCCCAATATATGTCAAATATATGCATGTTGATCAGTTGATGCATACAACCAAAAAGCTAGCTAGAAGCTATAAATTAAATAGGGTAATAAGTTAATTAATCATAGTAAGGAAACTATGAGTTGATGGCTTATATCAGAATAGCAAAATCCAAGAAAGATTGAATCAATTGCTAGCATCCAAGTCTTACTAGATGTTTGTTATTGTTGTTACTTTAGTTGTTCGAATATATTTGTAAGAATAAAAATGTTTTCTCTTTTTATTGATAAATAAATAGAAATTTTAAGGGTCTCATCACGGTGAACTTAAATATGAGACATTTGATCTCACATCATCCACTCTATCGCTAACCCAACTCACGCACACAAAAATACTTTCCTTTTATTTTTCCTATATCTAGTACTTTCCTATTATTTTTCCTAAATGTAGTTATAATAGATATTAAAATAATAGTATATGCTATAAACAAACTGGTTTTTATACCATATGTTGACTTAATTAGTTAATTTGATTTAAACAAATTGAACTTCACTTTAACATAAAAAAAAATGATAAAAATGAAACTAAAGGTCAATTATAGAATGAGCGAAGAGATATTAATTAGAACATGATGAAAAATTGAAAATAGAGTCAATGTAATTATTTGTGATGGAATGTATGATGTAACCATCAAGATAATACCTTCTGGCATTTCACATAACAATCATAAATTTCTTTTGTTTTTCCTATCTAATATGGGTACCTTACTATTTTGTAATTTAAATCATGAAAATAACTACTCATGATCAATTATTCAAATAATCAAAGTCAATCAAATAACTATATATATACTTCGAATTTTTGTGTTTATGCGTTTTTGCAATCACGTTCATACCTTACCCATGCATCTCTAATCTATTAATTTGAAGCTTTTCAAATATTCAATTCTCCACTGATACAATGAATATATTTATTGAACTAGTTTTATTGGTTGATACGAGTTGATTTAGTTTTATTGGTTGATACGAGTTGATTTTTTGTTAGGTAAATTGGTAATAGGCTAATAGCCGCGCGTTTAATTTATTTTACAAGGCTTCACGATTGCGTATAAACTGACTTCGTTGTTTTTTGATTGCTATGATTCAGTATTTACGATTATTCATATAGGATTAAGTTGTGAGATTATTTTAGTTGCAAGAGTGATTGTAATTTATTATTATATAATTATCCATTTAAAATTAAGTTATGAAATCCAATCTTATAAATCAAACATAATCCTCTAACAAAATGAACTCTAAGACAATGAATTTATCAGAGAAGAGGAAGTGAGAAAAACCATAAAAAAAATATGGTTCTCGAAGATCCATGCATGCTACACAAAAATAGAAACATGCTAATCAATGGCAGATTCAGGTGAGGTTGACGGTTAACAGACTCCACCGTCAACCCATAAGGATAAAAAAAACTCTATAAAACTCGATTTTTGAATTTGTCGTCAACTCCACTTCAAATCTTCGAGGTTGAGGTTCACTTGCATTTTTCGTCTGTCATCGGTTATAATCCCACTCCCACGCACCTTCTTTTGGCGCCGGCGACAACCTGTGTTCAACCCCACAAGTTCCGTTTCCTGATTATGACACAACACTAGAAAATCAAACAAGGATTAGGAGAGATCTATATAGTTGATTGATAATGAATTAGCATGACATTTGACAACTAGCATGTTTTGGCATTGGTTATATCCCTTCACATGCTATGCTTTTAGGGTTTGTACTCTCCAAACACTCACACTTTCTCACTATATATGTAACACACCACTCCACTCCACTCTTCATCATCCCCATCTCTACTCCATCTTCAACCATGGCTTCCTTGAAGATCTTATCCCTCCTCCTCATCTCCATCCTCTCCACATCCTCCGCTTCCCTCCTCAAACCCGACTGCGGTTCCTGCTCCGAGCCCTCCCCCACCACCGACCCTAACCTCCCCCTCCCGCCAGTCGGAATTCCCAAACTACCCCTCCCGCCAGTCGGAATCCCCAAACTACCCCTACCACCCGTCGGCATCCCCAAACTACCCCTCCCGCCCGTCGGAATCCCTAAATTGCCCCTCCCGCCAGTCGGCATCCCCAAACTGCCACTTCTGCCGCCAGTTTTGGGGAAGCCGAAGGGCAAGGGCAAGGGCAAGGGCGGGTGCCCTACGCCATCGCCCTCAAAGGGAGCCACGTGCCCCATCGACACATTGAAGCTGGGCGCATGCGTGGACCTTCTAGGAGGGCTGGTGCACGTGGTGTTGGGAGACCCCGCCGTGAACGAGTGCTGCCCCATCATCTCCGGCCTGGCCGAGGTAGAAGCCGCCGCGTGCCTCTGCACCACCCTCAAGGTGAAGGCGGTCAACCTCGAAATCTTCGTTCCTTTAGCTGTGGAGCTCTTGGTCACCTGCGGCAAGACTCCGCCGCGCGGCTACACTTGCTCTCTCTAATTCATCCCATTGTAAGATTTACACATACATAAAAATCTCCATTTTATGAATTTAGCTATATATGTTTTTAATAATATCTCTATACTTACATTAATAATGCAGATTTGTGGGAATGTTGAAGTATCTGACATGAGAGGATGTCACATTAATCAATTTCCATTTCGTTGATTGCTAGATTTGGGTGTATGTTTGTTGAATTGTTTAGTTTGCAATTGTTCATTGAAAGATTGATCGTGATGAAATTGATAGGGATCAGTATTGTCAGACATGCATGGGGTATATATACTTTGTCGTTGCCCCTTCACCATGTGTGGTGCCTAATATTACGCTTTCGATTTTCTTTTTCCATTTTATTCTTTTCTTTTTCTACTAGAAAATTTGAACCTGCAATACAAAATTGAGTTAAAGTTCGAATTCACGTTAAAGATTTCAACAATTTATAAATTTGGGTCTTAATTGCAATAATTGAAAATACTATGAATCAACTTTAAATAAATTTTTTACTTCATGTAAATAGTATACTATAGATTATTACTCTTTCTTCTATTCATCCGTGATCTATTGACCCAATTTGCTATTTTTAGGTGTCCAATAAACTGTCTAACTCATTCTTTTTTTAGCCCCACAATGTTCTCTTAATTATGTCCCTCATTATTACCCTACGTCCACAAAATACAGTTTCAAGATTAAATACTTCACTTTGACTTGTTACAAATTTTATGAAATGGAAAAAGAGAAATTATCATAAAGTTAAGTAAAATACGCACTCTCAAACAATTTATTAGAATTCATGTAACATCATTGACAATATTGAAACCATTACAACTAATATAATTCAATAAAATAAAAATCGAATTCAAATCAAAATGCATCCAATTAAAGTAATCAATTTAAAAATAAAAATAAAAATGAGTGAATTTATCACATTATCGTTGTCCTTCAGCAGAATATATAATAAATATACACTCGTATCATCCCAAGTTAATCAAGACAGTTATTTTGCCAAGAAAATTTAAGAAAATGGTGTTTAATGAATTAATTAAAGAGAGAATAAAATATTAAGTGAAGATAATAAAGTCACAGAGAATATAATAGAAGTTTAACATTATGAATTTTGGATGAAATGACCTTTTTAGTTTGGGATGTCCCCTAAAAATATGAAACGATTAACTTGAGACGGACGAAACACTAAAAGTAGAAAACCTCTTATACGTATCGATAAAGCAAACGAAGAATTAGCAAAAAAAAAATTGTACTCTCGATCGCCCATTTGCAGAAATAGTTGTCTCAAGATGACATTTCACAGACTCAGGTAACAAAAATGTACAGTATATAATTCTGCACAACTCAAATTACGTTTACAACACGCTTAGTTATATAAGGGAGAAAAATAAGGTAACCTCTTGCTTTGGTGAAATAGTTCCTGAACAGCCTTCATGTATATAAATCCACATTAAGTGAGGGCTTAGACTCATCTGAAATTCAGCTTCCGGAAGTCGCATCTGCTGCAGTCACATCGTCCCCGCTTGTAGCAACTGTACCCCCTACTGAACCACCTGCATTTGGTACTACATCTGCCTCCTCCTTAACCGGGGAGGCTGCAGTAGGTGAGGTTGAACGTGTGGTCAAACCAGAGGTCGTACGTGTGGTCAAACCAGAGGTCGTACGTGTGGTTAAACCAGAGCCGTGCTCAGAGTGCCTTGGTTGGTTCAAGGCTTGGCAATGTGGGCAGTAGTAAGTAACAAATGGATAATCTTCTTTCCTTGCCAGACCTGAATGTAGGAATGCAAAAGATTGCTCATTATACAACACCACATTGATTCAATCTAGATGCTATTTACATGCAAAGACAAAAGTGGTTGCTGTTTACCATTGTGCATGTGGCAGTTTCCACATATTAGTGCATATGACTGTGCCGGATCCTCTCCCACGAGTAAAGCAGCGAATCGAGCAATCCATCCCCCATCGTGCGTTGAACCTGTTTGAGTGTAATGCTGTACAGCCATCTGGTGTTGCTGGGGTGTCATGGTGCCATCAAGTTCACCATGGTAGGACATCTCTTCCCCGGTATGGGCTGTGGATGCATTTTCCGTACTGGTATTCCTAGCGGATGGTTTCCTATGTCGTAGTCCACTAGTTCTTGCAACTTCCATGTCATTGTCCCTTCCAGTAGAAACAATCTGATTAGACTCATCTTCCATGTATAGTTTCAGACCAGAATCTGCACTCAACTTGGACGCCAGCACTGTGGCAGCGGCAGCCTTGGCAGCTGGATCAGTGTCGTACCTCTGCATTGAAGAATTTATACAATGATGGAACACATATGTGATGAGATAGTATTGGAGATGGACATGCAGTCCATTATATAATTGAGTTTTTATTAACTCTCAGATTATGTGAACAAAGTTTAAGTAATCAGCATACTGTCACCCTACCTGTATCAGCTGTTGAGTAGTATAATAATTCGTCTTCTCTTTCAGTTCATCTAATTTTGCTTGCCTCTCAGCTCGAAGCTTTTCAAGTGTTTTTTTGTCTTTCTGATCAACTGTAAGATTTATGTAGAACAGTAAATAAAGGCACATCATATCAACATTACTTTTGCTTGTAATACTCATTTGAAAACTAAAGTAGAAGCACTATCAGTGATAAGTGAAGCGTGAAATCTAAATAACAGATTATTTATAACAGAGGCAAGAGTTTCTACAAAATAGTAATAGTGGCCAGGACACCAGAAAAAGCTGAAACCAGACCTGGAACTGTAGCTAAATCAACATAAGGATCAGGGTGTTAATTTGATTTATAGCACCCTGAAGTGTCTAGGTTTAATCATTGAGGAAAGTAGAAACCATAAGCTACTTAAGCCAAACGATATGCAGGGAGCTTTAGTTTAATCCCGCATAAATCTCAAGTTGGTAATCCATCACAACCTGATGAGCATTTTGTATGTTTTACACAAAATAGGGAATAGGCCATCCTAGCCAATGACTCCATACAAACCATACATATATTCCTCTTACTGAAAAAAGCAAGCACATAGGTCAACCATACCCATAGGTCAACAGTCCTAAACTACAAGCTATTGTCCAATCTTAAACTGACCACCACATCAAATGAAATCTTGAACCATTAACAATTATACAATGGTAAATCTTTAAGCCAACTATTGCAATTAGCTAGACTATTATAACAGGTGTCTACCAGAATCATGCCGATAACGCCATTGTAAATATTAACATGTAGCAGTAGGACACATTTACAGATATCTGAAATGGGACACTTCCATTTTACTTCCAACAAGCATAGAACAAAAGCTGAAAATACTAACACACATACACGCAAGCAAACACACACAAAGAGAAAGATGCCGGGAGAAAAGAGCAGTAAAACGCTTACACATCCTTGTGAAGCTTCTAAGAGTGAAGTAAGTAATGGAAGCTAATGCTGGAAGCAGAAAGACTGGTAAGACTCGCAATGCCCTTATTTTCCAGTCCAAGTCTAAAGATTTAGTGGTCATGATAGCATAACCTAATGCAATTGCCTGAGAAGTTATGGAGAGTCCATTATAAGTCATAGGAATTATAATAATAGACTGCCAGTTAGAATGAAAGAACATAGGAATTATAACAACAGACCGCCAGCAACGAATCCACCTCAACCCCAAACAATAGAAGAATTCCAAACCAGACAATCCCCCCCAGTGGTACCATAACACTGATAACCATAACAAATAAAACCAATTACCTCAAGAAGAAGTGAGAATAATATCAGGTTCCTAGTCATTCTCCGCCAGCTATTTGAACGTCTTGCAATTCTCGAAAGAATAGTGGCTTCTTCTTTGGATATATATTGCAATCTCTTTTCAAAATCATCCCGATGTAATCTAAATATCGCACCCCACAATCTTGATAACACTCCTTTCTTCTTCTTCACCGGTTTTGTTGTTACCTCAGCATCTGTCGCTGAGGTAAACTCTTTAACATCGTTGTTCGGATCTGCAGCCATCCCCTGCTATACAATAAACCATAATTTCAACTTCCAAGTCACTGTTCATATCCTTCCGCAACAATTACAAAGAAACAGACGACCAGCCAAAGTAAATTTCAACAACAAATTCGATACACGACCACTCACTCCAGAGAAAAAAAAATTTAAAAAAAAATTAAAACTCATCCACAAAACACAAAACCGAGTAAGAGCAACGATTGAGCTAATATCACTTATTTGAAACAGTATAAACACAGGAAGAAGAAGCAACTAGAGATACCACCAGGATCAAACAGAAATGGAAGGAAAATTTCAATTTTTTTCAACAATAATTAAACAAGTCCCCAAATTCAAACTACTCCGTGAAATGTAAATTTCACAATCACTCAAATTCCAACCCAACTAATCATAAAACAAACGCAGAGAGTGGCGCGCATAAAATGTCCCGATCGAGGCGAAAAACGAGCAAAAAACCCTAATCAATGCGATAATCTGAATTCTGACCTTTGCGGCGATTGGAGCTGGCGCTGAATTGCGATGTGAAGAGAAAAGCCTAAATCGATGCGAAATTTGAAGTGCGTGATTTAGGTTGAAGATCTTTCAATGGAAACGGTGCGGAGAGAAATTCAAAGCAGCATTAACCTGTTTTTTGAAATCGGAGGAGAACCATGTGCCAACTGCTTAGCATGTAATCAACAATATTAATTAAAATAATAATATTTTTAAAATACTTTTTGGGGAAAATATTATTATGATTATTATGACTAAAATATATAGTACTTTCCCACACTTTTTATTTCGAGTTGTCACTTTTAAATTTGTACTCCATATAAATAAATGTGTTCAGATATCACTTTATACCTTAGAATTGAAGAATTCCTAGTTTAGTAGTGTAATAATTTTTCAATGTTATTTCCAAATTAAAATTTAATACAAGACCGCCGTGTGGTCCATTTATATAAATTCATAAAATCCGTTTGCTTAACTTTTCAGATTTACAAAATTCTAAAATTTACTCGATTTTATTTTAGAGATAGATTCTTTGAATTGTACATAAAATTGAATAAGATTCTTTGTATCTTCAGATAATATTTTCGTTCTCTTTAATTTCAAATTTCGGACCAAAATAATTTATTTGAAACCTAAAGGTCGGAATATCAAAATTAATTGTTTGATACTACTATAGGGAGTACTATATACTACTAGTATATGGTTTTCTAAAAAATACTCCATCCGTCCAAAAAAAAAAAAAATAGAGCAATTTGTGTATGGCAATGGTTTTACTGTAGAATTGATAAAGTAAGATGACAAGGAAAAATAAAAAAGTAAGAGAGATGAGAAAAAGTAAGTGAGAAGTAGTGTTAATAGAATAATGTGTATAGTTATTATTTGTTGAAAAAATGTGCTCTATTTTTTGTGAATGGTTAAAAATAGTAATTGTACTCTATTTTTTATGGACGGAGGGAGTATTATATTTTATTAAAATAATATTAAGTATTTCTAACTAAATAGATAATTACATATAGTAATCAAAGTTTATTTTAGATTTTCCAGAAAACTAACTAAATATACATTCAATGTATTTTGGATTCAAATTTTTTTTCAGTTCCTCATTTACTTTTGAGTTTCTCATGTATACAGGCTCATCACTTGTATTACAAATTTTGATGGAATATTTTACTAAGTACTTAAGTAATAAAATCTATTTAAAGAAATAGAATGTACGACGATTTTACATATATATGTTATTCATTGGAAATCGATTTCAAAGAAATAGAATGTACGACGATTTTACATATATATGTTATTCATTGGAAACCGATTTCAAAGAAATTGAATGTACTACAATTATAATTTACGTAGATCGATCTCTTATGGTTTAATTTCACAAAATTAAATTCTTTATCATTCATATAGTCAGATTAAACTTCTTTGACCGGACACAATTCCGATATATTATTGGACATCGGTGCAAAAAAAATTCGAGTCACAAAAGAAATTCAAAATTTAAGTCGACTTGCCACTCTTGATAATATATATACCAGGAAACTAATAAACTGAAAAGATAGAGAAGTAGGGACATTTGATTGCACCCCAACACATATGTATTACTAACATGAAGGAGGTGAAGCTAATTTTTGAGGCAACACCAACGCTACTAATTACTCCCTCCATCCCTCATTACGAGACATTAATTTCCTTTTCGATTCGTCCGCCAATACTTTTACTTAATACTCCAGCTCCCAATCTGCAGTGTGGTTGAAACAAACATAAGAAAAGGTTTGAAAGTATGCAATCGGTCTCATTTAAATGATACATTTTCCTTTTCTAAGGTCGCTTTTTAATTGAGACATTTTCTAAAACAAAAATATTATTAAACTGCATAAATTCTCGTGACGAATAAGAAATGTTCCACTAAATTAGACGAAGGGAGTGTTCGGTACCCAATCAGGACAGGTTGATTTATAGTGGTCAGCCAGTTTCTTGCAAGCTTCCGCGCCACCGCCCTTTTCCTCCACGCACCTCTGGTACTCGTGGTATGTCTCGTAGCAACGCCGCCTCTGGCTGGACGTGCTCTCTGCCTCCTTCTCCTCAGGGGTTGTGGTGGAGGAAGGGGGCGGGGGGCGCGAGACGTTGGGGGTGCGCTGAGGGGGGCGAGGGGCTTGCTCGCCTCTCGCCACTTTGCTCACGTCGCGCGCCCTCATCTTGTCGTGCGGCTCCATCGTCGATCCTGACATTTTTCTTTACTTCTCACTTTCTTCGTTCAATGTTGCTAATGTTTATGATAGAGAGGAGGTGTATGATGATTTCTTTTGTTTTCAAGCCATCTGGCCCTTTTCCATCTTAAACGTGTCACTTACCAGACCCATGCATATTCTAAGGAGTTACTCCCTTAGTCCGCAATCACAAGTCCTATTTCTTGGCGGCACAAGTTTTACGAAATGTTATAAAAAGTGGGTGAAGAAAAATGGATGAAATATGAGTCTCACTTAGTATTAGTTTTAAATGAAATATTAGTGGAATATGGAACTCTATTACCCTATATGATAAAAGTAAACCAAGACTCCTATTCACGGAAGGAGTAAAATAGAAAAACAGGACCCTATTCGCGAACGGGAGTAGTTTATAGCTATCTTAGTTAAAGGCTTCTTTGCTACAAACATGAACCAACACCATAATCAAGGTTAATCATCACCACAACTATCCACTTTTAATTACTTGTATCAGTATCATCACATTTTCAGTATATAAAGATGTTGATAAAATAAATAAAAATCCACCCAATATCAGAGAAGCTATGGTATAAAAAAGTCTGCAAATAGCAGCATGCATCTATGTAAGAATGTTTCTGCATATTCATTTCCAAATTAAGAGCTCGAGTCATTTCTCTCTGTGTTACTCTAAGGCACCCAAATCTACCTCTAAAAGCACATCACTATGAATCAACAAAACTACACCTTCAACTCTATCAAGCAGGATCTTGCATCGGACCAACTAAGCCACCCACCACCATGGCTAAACTCTACCAGACGACGACTCAGAAATCGGAAAAAAAATATAACATACTTATTTGCTGAATTCGAACTATATATATGGTACAAATCCCTATTCCAAGGATCCTCAAAACTTACCTGCTACCTGATTCGACAACGAATCGAAAACAACAAATACAACCCCATCAACAGCTTCCGTTCAACGTCAGATTCCCAGGAACAAATCTAACTCCACTGTGCTGTCTCAACTTGACAAGAGCATCATGAGTGTTACCGCGCTTTATATCAACATAAATTGCAGTAAGAATAGCTTGGGGACTATTTGGTATATCAGAAAATGCCATGGTTAGAAATCGTTGAGCCTGCTCAAAGTCTCCCAGCAGCGCAAAATTGGCAGCAAAATTTGCACAAAACAGTCCCCGAGCTTCCTCAGGGCTGGAAAACACCGGGGCTAGGGATTCATCTGCCGTTGAGAGAGGAGTAACAACGGGTGTTGTGCCACCATTTGACTCTTCAGTGTCGGACACTTTTTCCACTGTCCAGTTCTCACAGTCCTCTTGGCTATATGGAAGCTTGACATTGTTACCGTCAGGCATGTACACCAGCAAATGCTCAGCAGCTTCATTTGGCCTATTTAACAGGCATAAAGCCTCTGCAGCGTATATGGTGCCTAAGAATATGTACATCTTTGAGCAGTCAGGAAGTTCTAGTAAAGATCTTGCTGTTGAAAGGGCTTTCAAAGGATCTCCTAGTGCCAGCTCTACATATGCTAAATCAGCCAGCACAGCTTGTCTTATCATCAGGTTCTCCTTCATGCGAATATGTTCGTAATCAAGGATGGAGTTGGCCAATGTGCCAGACAGATTTTGTCCACCCTTGTGCTCTTTCGCTTCACCATTGGCAATAGCTTGACTTGAGCCAGTAGCTGCTTTGGGATCACCGCCAGTGGCATTCTTGAGATTTGAACTCTGCGATAAAGGTGCCTCTCCCGACTCTTTTTCCTCAGAAACAGGAGCCTTATCAGCCTTGAATACTTCCGAATAATCTAATAAGAACAAAGCATTGACAAGAGACTGCCAGGCAAGAGCCATCGAGAGATCAGGCTGTTTGCCATCACCTTTAACTGAACTGTTCATTCCAACATATGTTCCATGGCCATTGGATGGACCGTATCTTAGAGCAAGTTGTCGCCATTTCCCCTTGCCAATGACATTGACTCCAACCTCAGAAATCGCAGATGCAGAGGAAGACTTTATCAGTCCCTTGTCTAGGGCCATCAAACAGCACTCAGCAATTCTTAGCCACAGAAGAGGTCTGTTATAGAAGATAAGGCTTGCCATTTGAAAACAACGAGCTGCATGAAAGGGTCTGCCACAGGCCAATGATTGAATACCACAATTATACGTAATCAGGAGGGATTTATCCTGAGACAAAGTGAGAAGATTTGGAGGCTTCTCCTTCCGCACAGCTGAGCTATTACTTAAGGCTTTGGAAAAAAGTACTCCTGATGTATGATGCTTACCCAGCCGGTAGTAGATGCAGCCGAGATCATTGTAGTACATGCTAGAGATTCCCATCTCGATGCTGTTACTTGATGCCATCAACAGCTTGATTGCTTTCCGGTGATTTCCACGAGCATATTCAAGCTGTGACTTTAGGTAGAGAGCCAGGGGATAATCTTTGCCACGAGCCAGATTCATAGCCATCTTCACCTCGCGCTTGGCTGCTTTCAGGTTCCTGGTCAGGAGCAGAAAGCGAACCTTGTAAAGGTGTAACTTAAGCCTTAAATCAGCAGTTGATATTGAACCCTCTGGTTGGATTCTTTGAAGATCATTAGCAGAGACAATGCCAGGTCTTTGAAGATTCTGTCCACTTATGTCAAGAGAGGATAGTACAGGCAAAGGTTCATCTTCAAGTGCTTCCTCTGATAATGTTCTGGTTAAGGAATCATCTGGAGTAGAATCATGGTGAGAACCATCATGAAGGGTCAAATTGTTGGGAAGTGACGTAGATTTTGAAACTAATAGAGGTTGCTGGTGTGCCGAGGATCCATTATCTGCTTGATTGCCCGGACTACTGACAAAAAAAATCCTTTCTATGTAGCTTATCACATCCTGGAAAAAAAAACAAAAAATCCTACTTACTCACAATCAAGTTGCAAAGACGAGTATCGAATAAGACAGCTCAACCAAGGGAGAAAGTGCCATTTAAAAAGGTAAATCCCAGTTCAACCAAAAGAATTCATACTTTGCAGAAAACTGACAAATCAGGAGGCAGACTGCATGTCTTACACCTCTCTTATAAAAAATACTGCATTCTCATCACAGATATTTACACAAAAAAGTAACTTAAATTAAAGGCTTATCCATACAGCACAAAAAAGCAGATTGGCCAAACAAAAATAATCTAACCATGCAGATTCAAATTATCATATAGCCATATATTGCAAACAAAGAATTTCCAACTGGTAAAGCCATCAGCTCATAAGATGTTCCTCCTCCATTAAGCACCATTCAATCACAGTGTAAGTATTCCTCAGCATCAGAAAGGAAAGGGAAAGAATCTTGTAACAAGAGAGCTACGTTTACATTTGGCCTCTATCTCTACCTACAAACAATCAATTGTTTCATAGGCATAGCTGTTCTTAAATTCAGTAACATATATTCGGGAATCTTTGATCCATGATTATAAGTTTTAAAACAACTGCAGCATTACTGCAAGAAACATCAGAGGCAGATACATAATATTAAAACAGGCATTTACTAAGTGTTGTAGGAGATACTAGTTGCTGGGCTCATAGACAGATGATGTAAGAAAAACACAAGCATCTTTCCACTTATATTGCACCTTCAGAGACATCTAAACAATGTTCGAAACATCTACAGAGAAAAAATTGTCCTAAAAAATATACTATCATTTCCCAACAATGCATGTAGAAATGTTTTCATATGCATCTTCCAACCACAAAATACAGTCTCCATGTCCATGAACAATATCCTGAAAAGATGCTGGATATAAAGCAAAACATAATGATGCACTTTAAAATTGAAATTTGAAAGAAACAACTAAAAGATACATGCATGCACAGATAGAGCAATTTTTAAAGGAAAAAAAACCAGTTTATCATGCAGATATACCAACAGTAACTTTTGTTTTAATAGCTAGCTAGAACTCAGCTAATATACTTATAAGACATATTAGGTTTCTTTGCGGTCAACAGGAACAACCCTATCTAAGAGACTTTAGTTTATACAAACTTGAAAATTCTGATGTTTAAAAGCATAGCATTACAGCCCGTTGCTACATTTGGCATTTCAACTACATTTAACAAATTTCAGCACATCAAATGATTAAGCATTAAGTTCAATAAAATACAGAGCATTTCTCACAGTCAGTCAGTAAGTTGAATTGCAAGATTTAGGGTCGAACTAAATTCCTTTAACCTTAAATATTTTCCATGAAGGGTTAGGTAACATAGGTTTCAAATTGAGATCAATGAAATGCCTAATCATATATACACATGTATAATTAAGCACAAAATTCTGAACTAAAAATGAAACATTAATTGATTAAGACTATTTCTGTTTTTTAATTCATTTTTTCCAAAATCAAAGAACACTCGGCCATAGAACACAGCTTGTTGCTTATTCCCCTTTAATCTTAAAAACTGAAACTATTTATTAATACGTTTGTACCATTTATAGAGAGTTCACATTCAATTCAATGTAGATAAACTTACGGAAGATCTTGATGCATTATGAGAAAGTAACGCGACGTCAAGCAGTAAAAGACATATACGGAGAGCTGTCCCCTGCATGTGGTAACATAAAACTTAACCAGGAGAAAAAAAAGCCATCAAGATATGATAATTGCAATAAGTTTACAAGTGCTACCTCGTCAATAGGTTCAATGGTCTGATACAAAGTGTCCAAATATGAGAACGATCTTGCGTATTCATGAAGATGGTACCAGATGACTGCCTGCAGTCAGATCCATGGATGGATAGGTGAAATTAAAGCAACCTAAACTTCAAGGAACAAGAAAATGCCAATATGAAGTATAAACATAGACATACTATGTTGAAAGTTGCCACTGAGGTATCTAATCCATCATTGTACACAATTGACGAAATAGGATGCCGGGGAGTATTATTTCCTCTAATGCTGGAAGTGTGTTCACTTCCATTGTTGCTGGAAACCTCTTGTTCTCCAGATGCACAAGCAAGTTCTTCACTTTGTTCCTAAATTAAGGGCAAAACAAAATCAATTGGAGATAAAAGAAGTAAATAGAACAAGGATAAAAGAAAAAAGAAAAAAGAACAAGGATAAAATCATAAAAACCAAAATATGGAGGTAACTTCTATATTTATAGTAAAACACCATATAGAAGGGACCAAACCGCCTATTGCAATATGAGAAGATGACGATCTGTAACAAGTTTAAAAAGATGAGTTATTGTGTCCAGTATGGCAAAATGCAAATTCTGCAGCACAGGACTTTATATAGAATAATAGTAGAACATTGTAACAAGTGATTTTTGTTAAATTTAGCACACATACATAAATTCTGATAAATTGACATGATATTCTTGCAAGATAAGACAATCTAAGCACCACAAACAAATGCAAAGCGTATAATACATAGACAGATGAAACACCCTGTTGGGTGCATTTTCATGTTTACATAAGTATTCCAGCAAAATCACTCAGAATAGAGCATGCATGAACTAACGCACCAGTATCCATAAATATATATAGGGTGACCAGTAACATATCAATCATCCATATAATTCACATCTCGGCACCTGACCACATCCATCACATATCATAAAAAAAGTGTTGCAAGTTGCAACCATGAAATATCATCCCTGAAGTAATATATCAACAAAGACATCCACCAACCCACCCACTCCCCATATCCAGCATAGGAAGTCAGCTTGTCCAATTGAAGTGAGTAGCATGTGTAACCAAACTTCTATCAGGTCAAAAAACAGCAACCAGGCAAACATCTAATTCTCTGTAGCACTACCACTGCGGTATAACTGTATAAGACTTAAGGTGACTAGCCAAATACAGAAAGTCACATGGCTGGAGCCTTTAACTCATGCATGCAGGCTAATCATTTCATCCAAGTCTCTAACTATTGAATACGGACTTCAAACCCCAGATTGCACGGCGTGTTTTGTGTGTATGACAATACCAACTGAATTTTCAGTACATTTCAATATGGGAAATTTCCACACCATACTTATTCTGGTAGGAGTGAATCAAACCCACTTTGTTTAACTAATGGCTACCAAATTAATAGACAAAGAAATGCTGATTTCATCTGACTGAAGTGTCAGTTTCACTCACGCTTCATGTAACAAAGACCTTAGCACAAGTGATCCCATGCACTTTGTAGGGACCAAGGAGGATGGTGGAAAGTGTCATTTAAACACAAACCTTGATCTTTTCGAGTGCTTTGATAAGCCTTCTAGGATCTGAGCATCCATCTTGTAAGCTCTCCACAATGGCAACATTATGACACACCTAAAATGTAATAACGAAATTAGATAGCAAATAACAAAAGAAAATACAAATGCACATCAAACAAACTGGAATTTTGGTTATACTTTATTTCTTAATCTGTTAAAAGCAAACTCAGGACTCCTTTTTCATATGATCTCCAGGTAGAAGTGTTCCAATAATTTCTTATAAAATTCAGCAATCCACTATCAAAAGTACAAGATAGCTGGTGAGCTACCACAGTTTGAACAACAGGCTATTCAATACGAATTATTAGTGCCATTAAGAAAAAGGTTTCTCCTCCATTCTCAAATCGACTTCAGTTAACCAAAGGGAACAGGAATTTCCTATCAATTAAGTGCACCGAACCCATTCTTTAATAAAGAAAATTTTAAAACTAAACTCAAGCAATCAGAAGGTTAACCCAAACCCAAGCAGTCAGGCGATAATCATTTCATCTAAAATCTACAACTTAGAAGAATCACAAGAATGTAATTAACCTTCGGATCATTTTCCTTCTTCTGCAATAGCTGATTCAAAATTTTCAAACAATCCGCGAACTTTCCACTCTGAAAAAGCACAGCAGCCTCCTTAGCAAGACCCTCCGCGAACAGAGCACCGTCGTCCTCACCCACCGCCGCGGACGGCGATCCGTCCCTAGTATTCAATACCACTGACGCTGAGGGGGAATCCATTGGCACGCAGATCGATGAGCAAACCCTAGCTGAGTGAAAAACCCTCAATCACTACTGCTGAATTCGGCTGCGAATTCGAAATTGAAGTCGGAGTGCGCCTGAGCTGGAAACGACTAAACCCTAGCGATGAATGCGGGCTTCAGGAGGTTGCGAGAGGGAGATATACATACACAAACATGGTTTTGAATTGAGAAAAGTGTGGATGTATGTATCGATTGCGATTTGCGATGCGTTGATTTTGAGTGAGAGAGAGTGTGGAGGCAGAGATGGATTGAGCAAATTGGGGATGGAGTGAGAAAATCTAGAAAGATAAATCGAGCCACTTTATCTAACTTTAAATTTCATTAATACTCAACAAATTCATTCCACAATTACTTGTTCTCATAGAATAGTGAATCCTATTTTCTTTAATGGTCATATTATTGAAATAATAGCTTACAAATGATGCTGATTGAAATATTATTGGATTTATGACCTACTAACTCTTAAAGGTTAAATTGAAATTAACAATCCAAACACAACCCTAATCTTCTTTATTCAAATTTACACACGACTTGTTAATGATGCGATCTTATTTGTGTTGATGCGACACGACAACAATTTGATAATGATATGAACTTGACATGATAAGACAATCAAACGAAACGATTCAAGTCTGCTGAAAAATAGATAATGATCTAGCGGCGATGTGGTTGTCTCGTGGCTGTGATTCAGTGAAGGCAAACGAAACGATTCAAATCTGCTGAAAAATAGATAATGATCTAGCGGCGATGTGGTTGTCACGTGGTTGTGATTCAGTGAAGGCAAACGATTCAGTGAAGGCAAACAATGTGGGATCTAGAGTTTTTTATTTAAGAGGATGAATCTTGGTGTCAGTCAAAGCAGCCTACGTCGCTATGTAGATCAGCCACTATCGTGAGCCTATTCTTCTCGGGTGCTAAAATAGTCATATAAGCATGCGTCCTCATTACAATGCATCTCATCCGACTAATAAAACGGGTTTCGTGATCCGCTAATCCTACCAAAAATCTCAAAACTCGCGATTTCTCTTGGTTCTTAGAAAGAAGAAATTACATGTACACTATCAACAAAAGCAAAATGAATACAAACCTAAGAACATGCAAATAGTCAATTTTCTGAAGTGAACACAAATCAGTCGCTAACAATAAGGGTGTGTTTTATAAGGTGGACGATAAATAGGCTGAGGATTTGGGAATATGTAATAGATTCAAATTTGTGTTGTTAACAAAAGATTTTGTCATTTATTTGTAGGTGTGATAAAGTTCTCCACAAAGTTGTCATTTGTTTTTGTGGTTATGTTAACCAAAGTGGATTAATATGACTACAATGCTCGGAGAAGAACTATTTGTTGTTAGTATGTAGCTAGAAAATGAATTTTTGTGTAATCTTTGTGTTGTTACGTATCGTAGGCTTGTGGTTGATGTTGGAATGCACGTGTGTTTGAATAACGAGTGGGTCTTGATTTACCGTTGCATTGTAATGTTTACATATGTGCAATACGATTTGTTAATTAGTTCATTGACAAATTTGCACTCTTATTTATTAATTTCTTAAATGAACCTAACAAGTTTTATAATCATTATTCTAGCAAGTGCTGAAAAACATACTCATTAATAAAAAAACAAGTAATTAATCCATTGACAGGAAGTAAATAATACTACTCCTTCATTTGCGTTAATTACGTTGGCCCACCCTTTACACTAATATATCAATTCAAGAAGATCAAATATTCAAATGAGTCAAAATTATCATTTGTCATATACCTACAACATTTCCACTTGATAGAAGAGAGATGAGGTAATGTAAAAACTCATTTCTATAGTGTAAACTAAAACTATTAAAAATATTTATTGGTTTGGTTTGTTGGAGTATGTCAAGTAAAAGGTTTTTATCTATGTTTTTTTTAGCTATCAAGAGAGTCTTAATCACAGTTTTGACCAGAAACTCGAGTAAAAGAAAAAGCCCGCATAAACCCGACCCAAAATCTACTACTCCGATGATATTTAACTATCTTATAAATTTTGTGAGATGTTGCATCGTTCATCCCTGATACCTCAACCCGAAAATCCTCTATTTCAGTCATTTAACTAGTCCATAAATTTTGTGGGATAGTAAAATGTTTATCTATGATAATGGGTCCAAAAATCATATCTTAAGTTAATTATCTTGCTATATCTAATCGAAGCAAAATGTGAACATGAACAAACAAATAAAACTGAAAAAGAGGACTAGGGTCCCAATCAATTAATTAATTAATACTCCTTTACATTTGGTATACATAGTGATATTTTGATTTAGATATTCTTGTAATTTATTTCAATATTCTAGCTAAACACATCCTCCGTAAACGATCCTACCCCATTATTGAAGGCCCAAAAATTATTCTCTCACGATGCAATCTCAACTAGTACATATCTACAAAAGCATGAAAACAAATAAACCCACATGTAAAACATAAAATTAAACACAGACACACACCACATTTATATGGAGTAGTATTTTTTTTTTACCGTAGTAGTGTGACCAGTTGTCACGTCAACATTGGGTACTAAGCAAACAAAGAGATGAACGTGTGTACACAGAAAGAACTTCAGAAGAAGATGTAAGAAGTATTTTTGTCATCATCTACCTCACTCCCACTTATTTTTAGCAAAGATAATATATATTAGTATGTATGATGCACAAAAACACCCATGAATTTGGGGGGCCATAAACCACCCCATACCCTTTTTGCCCAAATAAATTAGTGCCAAGATTATGCATGCCCACATGCTTCCATGTGATGGGGAAATGGGATGATTTTTCCATCGATCTACTTCCTTTTATTACATCCATATTTTGTAATGTTGGGATTGTATTTCATAAAATCAATAAATACTATGATGAGTAATTGTATAACTTACAATTTGTTACCAGTATATAAATACTTCATTCGTCCATATGAGATTTTTCCTTCCTGAGCAATCCTAACCGATTCACGTTACTCTTTATCTACGAAATAACTACTCATGGTCCACTATCTCAACACACTATTTGTCGACGGGTGAAGTTTCTATTTACACCGAATTATTACTGACATGATTGATCCGTCAATAACCCGTTGATAATCATGATTACCGACAAAATTTTGATGTTTACCGACTGAAAAATCAGTTGATAAACTATGTTTTTTTAATGGTTGTGTTGATATCTAGTGAAATTTATATAGTGAATTGGTCATATAAATGTATCTAGCTAATTCACTGCGGACGGGTGAAGTACCTATTTGAGTTGTATTTATATCGAGCGCAAATTTTCATGTAGTGAATTCGTTATACAAATGTACCCATTTTTTGAAGAGAGTGTAATTTTTTTTTTTCAATCCTCCCTACATGCCCTTTCGCAGTACACTTGATTTACGAAAATAACACTCACGGTCCACTATCTTAACTCACTATTTGCCCTTGACGCGACACTTTCTCCACCAACCAAATATAAACCTAACATTTCATCAAAACTCATGTCGTCTTTAATATTGCACCTCTTTCTGGACTGGTAAAGTATATCTATACAATGAACTGTATTTATATCGGAGTGAAAACTAATAGTATCTTTTTCAAAATGAAAAATGATAGTAGTACTAACATTCTACTTACAAAATTTCTTAACTTGGGTAGGAACCCCACATATCACTTGGATGATAAAGCAAGCTAGTGGAGAAAA
Source organism: Salvia hispanica (assembly GCF_023119035.1). Taxonomy (NCBI): domain Eukaryota; kingdom Viridiplantae; phylum Streptophyta; class Magnoliopsida; order Lamiales; family Lamiaceae; genus Salvia; species Salvia hispanica. The sequence goes on along the minus strand of NC_062970.1, from coordinate 3,001,307 downwards.
TTGGCCTTGTCTGACTGAACCCTACTTTGTTCCCTCTCTAAACTCTATAAAGCCACAAAAACACACACACTCAACACACAGTGAATGTGCTAGGGTGGTCCATCTCACACATCTTTGTATGTATACATGTATGGGCAACAACCTAACTCATTACCTTCCTCAGTAAAACTCTCTCTTCCCCATTTTTTTTAACTGTCTCCAATTTCTCTGGTTTATATATAGCAACTAGAAACACTCTTTCCTCATCAAAACCTAATCATATCACCAAGTCCTTTCCATGCTTTTCCACAGCTTTCTTGAACTTGGTTCCTCTTGAAATCTTGATCCCCTCAACACATCATGGTAAATAAGTTCAAGAAAACTGTGGGAAAATATGGTAATTCCGGACTTTTTTTACGAAGGGCCCTCTCCTGCGCTACCTAGCTGCAGATTGCTCGGTTTTTTCACCCGTGCTCGGATCCATGGTAAATTTTCATCTCTTCATCCAGTACTCTTTCTTATTTTCAAGAAAATGTGGTGATTTAACGGTTTTTTTTTTTTTTTTATTACAATGGAAAATCATTCCACGGTTAATTTAGTTACCACTGTTGGAAGAAAATGCTCTCTTTTTCAAAAAACTTTTTACTGCTTTGTCAGTGAGAATGGTGAAAAAAATAAACTGAAAGATGTTGCAGACAAGATTCCATTCGTTTCTTTATCTTCAATAATTGACAGTTCATCGTTTGCTTTTTGTTCTCCCTCCTCTCTTATTCTCTCTCTCTCTCTCACGCACACACACACTGAAATGAACATACATTTGGGTGAAAGAGGTAAAACCCTTTGTCAGCTTCTGCTAAAATTGGGCTTATTTTGTGATTCCATGTAACAACTTCTTGCTCAGCTGGCAAAACACACATTCATGGTGGTGACAAAGCTATCAATGCATATTGCATCTCTCAACTACATCACACCTACCCAAATTATGAGTGGCACTAATTAGCAAATTATGCATCAATTTCTTCTCCAAAATTGAGCATTATTCAGAGCAATTAATCACCATTGGATCTTAAATGGTTCATTAATTTTATAGTGTAATGGTAGCACGTGAAGTAGGTAAGTATATTTGGATGAATCCAATTATGCTGTCACATTAGCTACTTAGATCTGACTACATATATTATTCAGGCCTTTTTATACATTTATGGCCAAATTATTGGTTTATAGACTCAGTTTCCATACATAAATGGATGTTCGGTAAATGATTGGTTTATAGACCCAGTTTAATAATAATAGTTAGATTCCACTTTTTGGCGGTGACGGAGACAGACATTTCACGGTGGAACGGATATTTCACGGCTTACTGAGTATGAATTTTTGAAATCAAGGCATAAATTAAACACAGTTTGCTTCATCATATCATGCCAATAATATTTGGTATGAGGCATACCCTGTTTCATCAATGATTTCAGTTATTTGCTGCTGAATGAAATATGTCTAGCAATATAAATATGCATAGAAAAACAAAGCAGCTTAATCGAATATTTTTATTTGAGATGTTCTTTGATTGATAATAGATTCAGAAATGCATCTTTTTAAATCTGATAATATGGAGTACATTAAATCACACGCAGTAAGTTTATATGTAATCTATTTCTAATAGTTGTAATAGTATATACACATGTTGCTAGAAAGATACAGATTTACGTACTCAATCAATTTTGTGTTGTATTTTTGCCCTAATTTAATCTAGGGAATAACTTTCTGGGCTGAAATCAAGATGATGTCATGTAACCATAAGTTGTCCCTATAATTTGCATAGGATAACTATATAGTATATATATAGGGCTTGTTCGGTTTGCAAGATTGTATTCGGGATCAAATTTGTAGTGTGTTTGGTTCATGATATTCAACCCCAAAACTCAATCCTAGATGGATAATCATGGGAAAATTAGTCATAGCTAACCCCCTATGACTAAAATAATCTCACAACTCAATCCTATATTGTATCTTGATATTATTTTATCTTGGAAACCAAACATCACTATGGAGTACTAAAATAATTATAAGTCTACACAGTTACAACAAAGAACTACTGATTAGTTATCTTAAAATCTGTAACAAGTTAATACGGAGTAAGTGTATAGTAATCAAACCTATCCAATTAAAACAAGAAATATAATCTATAGTAACTAGTACGTATGTATAGATGTGAAATAGTATGTGAGACCTAGTGAGTAGTGACACAATATTTATTGTTTATATAGTTCTGTCACTAAAAATATGTGTAAATAGTCTAAAAGGATTAAGAGATAAAGCCTGATTAAAGATTAAGCATAAAATGTGGGAACTTGGAAATGATTTGAAATGCACCCTTAGCCAAAATTCAAAAAATAAAACCCACCTTGTAATAAACCAAGATTAGTTTAAAAAATCCCAAAAATTAGAAACAATAATAGATAAATATTGTACTGTATTAAAAAATACCCAAAAAAGTTAAAAATATATATGGAAAACTAAATAGTATTAATAGACCTACAAAATAAATAGAAACAACTCCAAAAACTAAAAGATGAAATAGTGCAAGGATAGATGGAAATTTTAAATCAAGCAATGGAATCGATGATTTTATTTCCTATTCGAAATGAAAAGTGTAGCATGATGGTTAATAATGTTAATATGCATATATTTATTCAATTTATTAGATTATAGATGTCGTCCGCTTTAGAAAATACAGAGAGAGTGTAGCATTATTGTGTGAAAAAACGCATTGCCATATTTGGGCTATACAAATATTTTGCTCAAACTCATTGTATTTGTATAAAATGTCGTGACACTAAAAAGTCTTCTCATGTCTCCCCACTGCATGTTCCTTTTCACCCCCCCACACCAAAAATACAAATGTTAAAATACAAAAATTCATATGGTATTTCTTCTAATGTGATAGGTGCTTTTGAATATGAGCACCAACTGTCTAAACTATTAAGGGTCTTTACATCTCATATTTGGTGTTAATAGTACTATTAATTGTCATTATTGAATAAAAAAGACACCAAGTCATATGCAATTTATGCTTAACCATACATAATTCCAACATATAATGTGAATTTATTTAACTTTCAATGAATTAATTGGTGTGATCAGAGCACTCATCCCAAAAGACACGGGTGAAATTCAAACACGTGACACCTTAGCCACGAGACCGACACTCAAAATTGCGAGAACGTTGCATAGGAAGTTAATTAATGCTCTTGCTCCAAAGTGCATGATTGGAATCTCAACACGCAATCTCTAAGTCATGAGATCGGCACTCAATAGTCCCGAGCGAACGCACCGGAGATGGAGTTTTAATAGGGGCATTGAGTATAGCTAGTTTACTTAGTAGGAAACTCATGAATCAGGAAGGGAGCAACATCCGTGATCAAAGGGGAAAATCAATTGCCAACTCACAACGCAATTATGAGAGAGAGAGGGAGAGATTTGTATTAGCACCAATTAATTAGTGTGTGGTAGCAAAATGAGATTTGATTTTGAATGATTTAGCAATTAAATATGGCAAAAAGGGTTTTGATTTGTTACTGGAATTGATACAAGACAGGCATATCACAACTTTTTTCTTGTCTCTCAATTTCCACTTTCAATAGCTTCTCCCACCATAAATGGACAAAGAGGCTGAGGCAGATCAACCTTTCACCTCTCATCTTTATAATCAAAAGCAGAAATTCTTACCCTTTGAATAGAAAAACAAGATATGCTTTCTGATTATACATCTATACATAAACAAATTTCTTTAAATAAAATTCATACATTATTCATCCTTGCCCAAATAAATTGATCTTTCACCTCACACAAACACACACACATGAATTAAAGCAGAAAGAAGAAAGCAAAGAAAGCACTAACTGATTGAATAATTTCCTAGCTGTAAAGAAAAGAGAGTTACCACATGAATTATACTAATATGATAAGATCCCACTAAGAATAAATTAATGTGTGATTATCCCAAGAAATGAAAGAGGAACATTAGGATCTGATCTTGAGGCATTAGGGCCCTAATCAGACAAAACAAGATTGTAGTTTTGATGGTACTAGAATGTCTTTTTACCCTGTGTGGGGGTCTGGGGTGGCAACCTAGTTTTCTCCAACTTGTTTGGTTTTCTTCTGCAAACATTTTGACTTTTCTAGTTTTTACCCCTTAACCAAGGTGAAATCACCATTGGTAAAGCTGCATCTACCTCACAGTTACAAATTCATCCCCATTTTCAGCAACATGCTTTGCCATTTCCATCCCATACATACCTCTTTTATTGGCCTGCATTTCATCATTTTTTCTTGTGGTCCATCATTTTCATCACTATTGTAATTAGATGCTCTAAATCCCAAGAATGGCCTGTTTTTAAAGTTTGGTTGGTGAAATTATAATTTTACTCATTAATGTATAAAAAACCTCAATTCTTTGCATTTGCACACAATATAATAGATATGAAATTTTCTTTTTGCTATTCCACGTCATCACCAACTTATAAATCGAATAAAAAATTAAAGGTTAACAATGAAAGTATTGTCAATCCTCACCAATCACAGGTACCAAAAACAACCCCTCACTCCTTTAATTATGTAATTATTAATTTGAAGTAAAGATCTCAAACAAAACAGCCACAGATCTTTTCTTATTCCCTCTTATCCTTCTTGTGTGGTTCACCGAAAACATCAAATTCAAGAACCCTTTTTTATCTCAATTCAAACAAAATCAAGAATCACCAATTGTTAAAATCAAATCAACAGCAATTAGAGAGCAAAAGGGTGTCAGCAGATCTATTTAATTTTATTGCAAAGATTCAATCTTGGAAGAAAAAGGAGGGATTGTAGAGAAAAGAAGAGCAGAGGAATCAATCATGCAATCAGAGCCTCGCCGTATCTTCCCACAGCTTTATTGAACCGCATAAGATCGCATCGCCTCCGGTGCGAGGACGTACAGTTCTGTGCAGTTCAAGAAAGCTGTGGAAGAATAAGAGGAGGATCATTCATTTCTTCAACCCTAAATAGGGTTTCTCCAAAATAAATGAGAGAGAAATTATTATAAATATAAACATGAGAGAGAAAGAGAGAGAGAGAGATGAAAGTGTAGGTTTAGAGGGAGAGGAGAGGGCAGTATATATAGGAGAAGAGGAAGTCTTTTCCAACAATCCCAAGAAGAATATTGGGCCATTAAAAAAGCCTGACAACATTTCTTCCAATTAAACAAGTAAATTTCATTAATTTCATTTAGTTTTAAAAAAAAATAGTACTAGTACTAACAAATTTTTAATCTTTTTATTTTAATAAATTAATGTATTAAGCATCATCAAGAGACATTGCTTCATATAGGGATGAGACTATTGAGAAAATTAAAATTGTACTCCATATAGTATAATTTAATATTTTATTTATAAACTTGATGATGCAGAATTACAGGTCATAATTCGTGAAAATGATATTAATATTATGATGTGAATGAGGTAGTAAATTTTGTACTGCACAAAGGGTCCCTATAATTGGAAATTAATGCCCATTCGTGGAGTTATTTTTATTTTTTTTATTTTTATTTTTATTTTTAACAAATTATGGCTATTTATTACTCAACCAAACTTACATATATATTTAATTAGTATTTCTGGGACTCTTGGGTAGTTCAGATGAAATACTTGAAATACGACTTTTTAACAATGGTTTGACCAAACTTATTTCATCAATTAATTCAAGATATCTTTAAATATATTATGTTGCAATCTTTAAGGACTATTGAATCAATAGTATTGATGGAGGAGGGTTGACCATTTTTTAACTATTTGATTCATTTGTCAAATTTAGCTTGAAAAATACAATAAATTGATGGGATACATAAATTAAACCATTTTTTAGCACGCCTCGGAATCATTAGGAATTTTTTTTTTCTTAATATACCATCAACTATAATATTAATAACATGCTTCACTTCATATAAATTATAAAACACATTTTCTCCTAACGCTCTAAAGGATAATAAAATAGAATGAAATGAAAATAAGCATATGTTTTCAATTGGAGTATTATATATCAAATTATCAACCAATATTTCTAAAAAAATTGTAGATTTTTTCCCCATATGATTAGAAATCATAGTCCTTAATTATATATACATCAGTAATAATGCTTTTTATATAATAATACTTCTCTTTTGGACTGTATATATGTGATGAGTATAAGCAGATAATTTTCCACATATGAGTAGGAAACATGCTCCTTTATATAATGATATTTTTACATAATCGATGATACTTTTTGTATCTATATATAATAATATTTGTCTATTTATATAATAAACAGATATAATAGACCTTATAAAAAAGATTAGTTGTGCAAATTGTATAATTTGATTTTGGGGAAATGAACACATATTGAAAATCCTGACCAAGAATCCCAACATATCAAGTTAGTCATCAGTTAATTAACTTAATTGGAAAGGTTTGTGGATTAGTGTTAAGATGCAATATGCACTGTTTAATAATTTGGGCACTATTTTATTTAGTAGTATTTATTTATTTTTTAAACAACACATGTACTGACAAAGACTCATATATGGCCCAAATATACTATGAAGCATGGACATCATTTTTAAATTAAGTAGGGAATCCTAGACTCCCAATACTAAACTGGAGAATTCTTTGAAACTTGTTTTCTTAAACTGTCAATTGTAGTTGAAATTAACTTAATTGATACGATAATTTCTCTTTAATCAATAGATTGAAGAGCTTGAATCACCACAACTATAAAAGGCTGACTTGGTAGTCAGGCTAGGATTAGAACTTAGAAGTGTTAGTTAAGAAACAACATAAAATAATTTAGTTTTGTGTGGATAAAATGACGTAGATACGTGTATGGTATGGTAGATAAATAGATCAGATAATTAATTTCACTTTTATTCGATTTAATTAGTAGTTTATATTTAGATTAAATTATAACAAGGCAAAAGTATTCTCATTAAAATCCGGAAAATGACTCAAAGATACTGAATTTTGGTGTGGATAAACTGACATGGATACGAGTTGGTTGTATTTAGGTTTAATATAATAAGGCATGTATAAGTATCCTCATTAAAATTTAGAAAATGACTCAAGGGTATTGAGTTTTATGTAGATAAATTTACGTCGATACGTGTTTGGTATGGTAGACAAATAAATCTGATAATTTATCTTTATATTTGGTACATTCATTTGTATTTATCTTTAATTATAATACAACGAAAGTATCCTCGTTAAAATTCGGATGAGAACTTCTATGCAGATAAATTACCAATTTTAATGAAGTTTGACAATATATTACATAGGTTTGTGTTAAAATGACAACATCTATTAAAGTGACACCGTGACACCATATACACAGCAATGTGTTGGATATTGTTGTCTGAGAAAAATTATTGTATAGTGTATAAAATATTGTTGACTGTTTTTTTTATCCTTGAACTTTTTTTTTATTGCCACATGGCAAATGATTGACTAGGAATAATAGTATGATGTTACTTTAAGAAGTAGTGGCACCCTAACACTCTCATATTTACAAATATGTATAAGTATCAAATGAGTCAAAATGAAGTTTGACAATATACATATTGTCAAATGAGTCAAATCATATATACCATGTAAAATATGAATTCAATTGTTTAAAATGTATAAATTGTAAGTAACACAATTATATCATTAATTATTACTAGGTACAAACACTATATGTCTATATTACTAGGCACACGCACTATATGTCTATATTTCTTGTTGTATATGTCTATACTTATAACATAACTCAATTATTTATAACCGCCTAGCAAACTTTACAGGTAAGAGATCCGAGTAGGGGGAAAAATACATAAAAATATGCTACAATACAAAAATTGTGAAAATGGATGATTGGTGCCATCAAGTATTTCAAAGAAACTTGCATAAATTTAAAAAGTATTGATCCCATTATGTCAATGCACCTAACTCGGCACAAGAAAGCAGTTGTGTCGAAATTAGTAATTAAATTCACGAGCTATAAAAGTAGAGTATAATAGTCATGATTCATGACATGTAACTTCATATATATAAATATATTAGTAGTAGTAATTTAATTCTAGGAATGAAAAAACAAAAATAAAAAAATAAGAAGAAAAGAGCGAATGGAAATGGACGGGGTTGGCATGTGAGGGTGGGACCCACAAAGTTGAAAGATCCCCCGTTTTAAGCGGACTACGGTTTCTTTGTCTGTTAAGTTGGTGGCGGACACTCTTACTTATATATATCTTCCAAATTTAATTGGACAAAAAATTTATGATTATTAAATTATTTTTGTTAAAATTGTCTATTGTTATGATTCATGAATAAATGTAGCATCTTCAACTGTGATGGAGTACATGAATAAAAGCATCTTCCACCCTGCGAGTTTCGTTGTCGATAATCAGCGAGTTAGTTCATCTGTTGTTTCAATATTCAGTATTGATATAATAAATTGATTTAGACAATCAGTATTCCACATTACTATGTTTGGATAGATGGCGTCGAATATATGTGGCACGCATTTTATGTCTGAGTAGACAGATCAGTAATTATTTTGAGATTAACATTGGAACTTTTTATTTGATTTAGAAATACAGTGAGATTATTACTTTCTTATGGATGAAAAATCAGAGATGAGAAATTACATATATTGGTTTTAAATAAAATATTTGTTTTATTATTTTTTATTGTTGATTATATTCTAAACTGTTTTTGTATTAGTACTTATATACTGTTAGTTCGATATTCTTTTGACTTCAGCGTTTTGTACCACACAAAAAAGAGTAAAAATGATACTAATTCTATGAATCAAGTCATAGTATATCCTAAATTTAGAAGTGGCCGTTATTATGATTAAAGTTAGTAGTACTATTTCAAAATGATTATTGTTATAGTAAAATTTGATGTGAATATTGACTAGACATTATAAATGATTAAAGATGGTACGTGATATGTTTGTTGAAAATTCTAAAGGTCGTGAAAGATGGTAACAGTTTTTATTTATATGTATGATATATCGAGTGTGTGTGTGTGTAAAATGTCACTTCATTGATCATATTGTACATGGATCTGGCATTTATGCACAAATGAACACAGAACTACTAAGATTTCCAACTGCGAAAGAATTTCAGATCACACATTGAGTTAAAATTCATACGCATATCACACATACTTATCCAAGGTGATTCTAACCCTTTAGCGAAGTTCAATAAATACATTCGAACCCTATGATCGAGCCAGATGAGTCTAACCGTTTTATTAGCTAAAACACATCTGGTTTAAAACGCCCAGGGATTGAGTTATTTTGCTCAGCCTGCCTCAGGTGCATCGTCAAAACATAGTTGTTAGCCTGATCAGATTAAAAAAAACGCAAGATCACGCGTAAGTTTAGTAATCTACAGATTCCAAACGAAAACGTACGCAGTGTTAGGTTGTGAATCTGACCTCAAGAGTTCTAACTTGCTCCTGGTATTGAACTACCAGTTGCTTCAGCCTCAGCATCTCCTGGCCCATTTCCTCAAACTCCTCCTGTCGCTCGTGCTGAACAGAAACTGCCTGCTTCAAAATAGTTTTCTCATCAAGGAGCTTTTCCAGCTGCTGCTGCTTTTGCAGTAGGTTCTCCTACAAATGACAAGCATATGGCTTTTTATGTACTCCTTCCGTCCACCATTATAATGCCACATTTGACCGGGCACGGGTTTTAAGAAATGTAATAGAAAGTGAGTGAGAAAAGGTTAGTGGAAGGTGGGTTCTACTTATATATATATATATTAGTTTTATAATGAAATGTGAATGGGATAACGTTACTGGAATATGGGGTTCATTACCAAAAATGGTAACAAAAGGTGAATGGGACTTGTGTTGGTTGACAGACGAAAATGGCAAAATGGGACACTTATTGGTGGACGGAGGGAGTAAATATTATGGGGGTGTTGCTAGTAACCAGACGACACTGATCATCAAATTCAGAGGGGATTGGCATTGAAAAATCGAGGTACCTTCTGAAGGCTCTGAACACCTATAATTACATTCTCACAAATGGACTTCTGTAGTGACTCGAGGGCTTGCGCCACACGTTCCCTAGCCTGCTCTATATGTGACGCATTCATCACTTGTCCCACCAAGAGCTCCACCCACTCTGCACCGTTGACAGGCAAACTGCTTCCACGAGATGATTCCCCTCTTGCAGCAGCACTCTGGCTATTTGCAACTACACCTGTATCATGAAAAAGCGATTTAACATGTTAACCAAAACCCAACAGCAATCAAAATCATAGCTTTAACAAGAACTGCACACAAGGTCCTCAATCATATCGAAGAAGCTACTCTATTCAAAAGTAAACTGATAGTACTATATTTTTGGGCAAAGTACAGGAGGATTAGGATTGCAACAATATATGCTAGTGTAGCAAGGAAAAATCTCATTCTACTGCAGTATTGTATACCTTGTTTCACATGTATCCTTGACCAACGAATACTGACAACATTTCTTCACTATGCGATCAAGATTTAGCATATATAAAGTAAAAAATGTAACAGGCTTGGGAAATGTAATGGTTCCTCTTTGATTTTTAAGGAGGTAAAGTCATAGAACCAAAGTTAAAGTCATAGAACCAAAGTTGCTAGAAATAGGGATACTTAATATTGTCATCCACTCATGCACATTTTGCTTGTAACGTTTTGCATCCAAGAGCCCAAAATCAAAATCAGGCATGTATAACACACATTTCCTCTATTTCCTTATGAGATTATATGTTTAAGTTGTTCTCAGCATTTACAGTTCGGATCTACACATTTAATGGACAGAATATAGCTATTAATATAACTAAGACTCCAGGGGTGAGTAGTCCACAGGAGAATTGCACTTATGGAAGTTTTTCTAATTAACACATCAACAATCACACTTCTAGTTTTGTATTTATTGCTCATTATGTCACATACTACTGAGAGAGCACGAGGCATTGGAAAAATGGGTAGACCATATATGTTTCAGGCTTTATATTTACCAGTATTTCATGCTCATTGAACAAACCCAAGAATGAATTTGTAACATACATCAATTGAAGAAGAGAAAAATAGATTTACAAAGAAAAACCAAAGAAAGACGCCTTGAGCAGAAAATTGAATATTAGCTTCGTGGACAATATCAGATACAACTTCTGCAACACTCAACTTAAGCTCATTTAGTCTTTTAATTGCTGAATCCATTTCATCACCAGATTCTTTAAATGCTTTCCCAAGAAACTACAAATCAAAGAATTTATTATCAATATATTAGCCCCGGACCTCAGAGGAAGAGAAAGAGTGTGTGCGTACACGAAGTTTATCTTCATGATACATGATAAATGCATGAGCAGAAAACGAGAATGGACATTTCAGTTTACAGAAAAGTAGAACTAATCTGCACCAGATTCGGATTTTCATACGTGAACATCGGTACATCTAATCAAGTAAATGCTTGAAGCTTGATTGATGCCAAATACAGAATTCATGCATTTTTAAGGCATAAAATAGGCCACTGAAAATGCAGATCATGACAAGTCATCATCGCACTTATGGTTCCAGATTTGATAATTATAATAATAAAAATAATAATAGCAGCTCATGAGATCATTGGCGTCGAGCTTGGAATGACAAAATCAATTAATACCAGAAAAGAGTACTATAAATCATGAAATGTAAACTTCCAAAAAATTTGGGTTTTTACATTAACCCGTATCCTTAGAAGTTAGAACAATAACATTATTCAACTAACTCATAAACAAAATAGTTTTAAAAAAAATCAGAAACAATATGTTCTGGAACATTACATGTTTGGGTACAGAACTTTTCTAGTTAAGTGACAGACCATATGATAATGTTTCATCTTTATAATTAACCTAAGCTTAACAAACTATCACCCTAAAGAATAATCAAAAAGTACTTTTGAGAAGAATGCCCAACAGTGTGCATGTTTCATTTTCCTTCTAGAAGTTACCAATTGAAGATAGAGGCATGGGGTTGAAGTATTGAGCCCTTGAGAGCACTTTTGCTCCCCCAAAAATGTTACTTATGTAGCTCACACGTGGTAATAATATCAAAATATACCATCTTGCAATTTATATTATCAGCAAGAAATGCACTTTTCAATTAAGCTGGTCAAATCATTTAACTATAGGAATAATCAGAGTTCAAACAGAAGACACAAGTGAACAGTAGTGATGCATGTTACGAATGCTTCACACTTCAGAGTTTTGACATAATTGATAAAAATAAACTAAGAACATGTTGAAAAAATTACAGATGCTGATGTCATAAGTAGGCCCAAGAACAATAAAAATAAAATAGAATGCCACTTTAATGTACATGCAAAAAAAGGAAAAAGCACATTGTTATAAAAGATATGGTCAATTTATACAGCAAAGTAACTCTTCTATGGAAACTTACTAACTTAGTAATCAAAGTTAATTAAACACTTTACAGAAAATTCTTACAGAATTGACTTGTGTGTAACTTTTTCAGAATTGATACTTCTATGGAAAGCTATGGTCATCTTACTGACATCATATTCATTTTTTCATAATAATTTTACAGAATATAGAGACCTCAAACAGAAATTCCTTCAGTTATAGCAACACTTAAAATGAAACATGCGACTTAACTTCTCATTTATAAGAATGGCTCAATCAACTACCAAAACGATTTATGATGCAGATTCAGAAATTTCTTCAGCATTTACTCTAAGCAGCAGTCCCTCAAAAGTGCTTGAAAAAAAAAATTAATTTGCCATCATAACTTCCAAACACATATGTAGCTATCAACTGCTGCTCATATGGTGACCAAAAATAACCCTTGGTATCCTCTTATAAATAAAAAACTAAGTCTACAATAACACACCTCTCTGTTTTTCTAACAATATTTCTCTCTTGAGTTTTGTCCCTATGAATTGGAGGCTAACTTGCTCATGAGATCCATATATATCACTTTGTAAATCCTTGATCAGAAAATGAGTTGATGCCCCTTTTTCTAGGACTAAAGACTTATCAATATTCTATATCACATGTTTCTGGAAGCAACTGCTTGTGGATTCGATTGAATTTTTTAGACTCCTACAGGTTGAATAAGTAAAAATGCATGTATGATGATTGACGAAGTTCTTTTCGCAAGCAAGGGACAATTTTCAACATTTGAAGTATAGTGAAGTTGTTCGAGGTATTAAGACACTGTCGTAAAGGCCATAGCTGCATAATTTGGAGTTAGTTTTCTACTTCTTACTATTAAACATCTTAATCTCTTTAAGAAAACATAAAAAATATTTAATACACAAATGTAACATATGACCAAAAATGCTCTATCAATGCTGTCTACACAAGTTTGAAACAATATCAAAAGATATACATTATTCACATGTTATTGACATTTTCAACTTTACGTATATTTTACTAAAGTTCTTGTGATCTTTGATCAGTATGTCGGACTAACTGATCTTTGATCTTTGATCAGATATTATACCGAAATTTTGAAGCAAACTACAATTTCAGGTTCACATAGAAGGAAAGGAAAAAACATATCCAGGAATTTCGTCGATATATTTTCATTCATTTTCCGGATAGTCAAAATTGATAGTGCTGGCTAGAAATTGCCACCAAAATTTCAGTAAAATATCCGTAAAATTGGCAGGAAACTACAATTCTAGCTATCAACACCAAAAATCATCAATACGAATTGCAAGAACTCGACTAGTATGAGCTCAAAAGCCAAAACTCATCGCCGCAGCATCAAAATGCCCCCGAATTTAACATGATATAAGAAGCATTTCAGCATTGCAGAATTTTTTTTTAAAAAAAAAGGAAAAAACCAATACCTGTCTATCCATATCGGGAAAAAGAGCGACAAGATGATCGAGCTGCGCGGACGAATTGGAGAAGCAGCAAACCCGAGCGGCGGAGAAAGCTCGGCGTGGATACGAAGAAAATAGCGGATTCTCTTGGAAACTGGCGGCGATTCCTCGAAGAAGTTTGATCGCTTTCCGCGTACAACAGCTGACATGTTGCGCCCCCAACCAAGAAGAAATCCTTCTCTCTACCGTGTATCCGATCCAATACAGAGCACGAAGTTTTACAATTCTAGGGTTCTAAGATCAAAGAGATGGAGCTACTCAATCAAATCATAAAAATTGCAGTTTATAGTTATAAAATCAATTTGTGAACTGTGAAGAGAAGCAGTTACGGTCCCTTTGAATTTGACCGAGACGGCCACGTCTTCTGCCACGTCAGCATGAAATACACGTGGCTAAAACTTTATACGCAAAATGTTTTCGTTTGATGAAATTGAGGAACTAAGCATTACTTGCTGAATAGTGAACACCAATCGAAGGCTTTTTGTCTTTTCGGTAGGCCATAAGCCCATAATTATTATCGATTAGTATTGATTTGATTTGAACGTGAGACTTACCTAGAAGTAGGTCGAATATTTAATGTCTTGCAAAAATAGGTGGAAATCCCAACTCGGGTATCGTCAACCATACTGCAAATCGCATCTTTGAAGTAGAATTGAGCTCCAACCACTCTTTATCACTCCTATTAACCACATTAATCAATAACTCTTAAAATCACGTATCGACTACAAAATGTTTCATTTTAGCCGAGACAGAGGAAATACTACTCTATTATATTTATATTTAATAGAGTATTTTAATATTTCGTTTTGCAGTTTCTCATAATATCATAATTTATGTGCATCTATAACAAAAAAAGTACTATAATATTTACTTCGAGTTCACAACTAAAAAATCTAGCCACGTTACTGCGATCCAATAGTACCACTACAAAAAGCTCGTTGTAACACTATAAGGGCATCGCGCCACACCATCTACACTTATCGTTAAAATTTTAGCACCGGCTTATTTAATTTCATGCTTGTGTTTCTAATATGATTGTAATTATTTAATTGAATGATGTGTTACACACTTACACTTGCTCAAAATTCAAAGATAAATGAGAATTTAAATCACGAACATAATAGCAAATGACACAATTTTTTTCAAAGACGGGGGACTTTTTCTATATATAGGCCCACTTGCCTTGACAGAATTTTCTTTTGCTCCTGTTTCTCATTTGAATTTTCTTCATATTTGATTGGTTTTCAATTGAAAATACTCAGACTTATCCAACTCTTCATTGACAAAAACATACACATGCACAGAAGCATCACCACAGCATCATAAGATCTACTACTCTATATACGATATATATGAGTGTTGTTGCAACTTCAAGCATTATTCTTGCCTATGCATCACCACAGCATAACACCTTCCAGTTTGTGGCCATGGAGAAAAAGATATACAAGGTGATTCTTGCATATGCATTCCTCACCGTAACCTTTCAACTTCCCTGTTTAGCCAAAACGAACCTCACCACAGATCAAACTGCGCTTCTCTCACTGAAGCAACACATCACCTCCGACCCTTCTCGTATGCTTGCAACAAACTGGACCAACTCGAGCTCCGTATGCAGCTGGATCGGCATCACTTGCAGCTCTCCCCACCGCAGAGTATCCGGGTTGAATCTCTCCGACATGAGCCTCTCCGGCACCATCCCCCCACAGCTTGGCCAGCTATCCTTCCTCGTCTCCCTCGACCTCCGGCTTAACAACTTCACCGGAGAAATCCCTCCTCTCCTCGGCGATCTACCAAAGTTACAATCCTTGGATCTACGCAACAACAGCCTCGTAGGCCCCATCCCGAAATCCCTGTCAAACCTCACAACCCTTCAGTTTCTCGACTTAACTTCCAACTCTCTGACTGGAGAGATTCCAAAAGAGTTGGGGAAGCTTCAAAGTTTACGAACACTGGGGATCGACGTGAATTATCTCTCCGGTGCTTTACCATCAGAGATATTCAACATGTCCAATCTGGTCTCTATAAGTTTGGCCTTCAATGAGCTGAGTGGAAGTCTTCCAACAGACATGTGCAGTAGTCTCCCGTTTCTTTCTCGGATTTATCTTCCTGCGAATCAGCTCAGTGGCGCGATTCCAACAAATCTATCCCAATGTTCACAGCTCCGGATATTAACACTCACCTTGAACTCTTTTAGTGGGCACATACCTGCACAAATAGGCTACTTAACATCTCTTGAGAGCTTATCTCTTGGTGGTAACAATTTAAACGGTATGGACTTGAAATTCGCGCAGTGCATATATGGTTATACCTTCACTCAGTTATAGTAAATGTTTGACAGGTACACTACCACATCAGATTGGCAATCTTCAGAAACTGGTTGTTTTTGCTACCGAACGCAACCAGATTGAGGGCTCATTTCCTTTAAATATGTTCTTGAATATGTCTTCTTTGCAAGGCATAAGGATATGGAGCAACAAATTCACGGGGACTCTTTCAAGGGATGTCGGGAATCTTACAACGGTGACCTGGTTCGACCTCTCAGATAACCAGATGACAGGTAGTATGATATGACAAGATAAGATAGTTATAATTATGTTTGAGGATCTTTTCTTCAAATCTTTTTTGCAGGGCTTATTCCAACTGAATTAGGCCTACTTTACCAACTGCAGCGACTGCGGTTAGGTGTGAACAGCTTCAGTGGTCGGCTTCCACATGAGCTCTTCAACATTTCAGCTCTGCAAAATCTTTCACTCGCAGTCAATTATCTGTTTGGACTTCTTCCAGCTTACTTATGCCGCGCCTCTCCCAATCTTGAACGAATTTATCTTGGCAGAAACTCCATCACTGGATCAATACCAAGCTCTATCTCTAACTGCTCTCATCTCAGGATTCTCACAATTGCTGAAAACAAACTGAGTGGTAATATACCTACTGATCTCGGCAATCTCAGACATCTCGAACGCCTTGATCTGTACAGCAACAATCTTACAAACACACCCTCCTTAGGCTTCATTGAATCCTTGTCAAATTGCAGGTCTTTAACTCACTTGGTTGTTGGCATTAATCCCCTATATGGCGCCATCCCACCTTCTGTCGGAAATCTATCTTCCTCACTCCAAGTTTTCTCTGTCGGCCGCTGCAAATTAAATGGCACCATTCCTGTTCAAATAGGCTATTTAAGAAGCTTGACCACCTTGGATTTACAGGACAATCAGTTATCTGGTAATATTAATCCACTCTCTTTCAAATACTTGCATAACCTTCAAGGGCTATATCTTGGTGTTAACATGTTGCAAGGCCCCATTCCAGAGGCTATATGTGATTCTTACAACCTTAATCATATATACCTTAGCGGAAATCAATTCTCAGGTCCAATTCCTGAGTGTTTGGGAAATCTATCTTCTTTAAGGCATATTTATCTAAGCTCTAACATGTTGAATTCAAGCATACCTTTAAGCTTATTTAGCCTAAAAGATTTGCTGAATCTTGACTTATCCTCAAATTCATTGATTGGTTTTTTACCTCAAGAGATAAGTAACTTAGAAGCCGCAATCTATATCGATCTATCGATGAATAGGTTGTCGGGGTCTATTCCTAGCACTATTGGAAAATTGCAGAGTTTGGGGAATTTGTCTTTGGCAAATAATAGACTGGAAGGTTCTATTCCAGTTTCCATGGGAAGCATGCTAAGTTTGATGAGTCTTGACTTGTCCCACAACAACCTATCTGGTTCGATTCCGAAGTCATTGGAAGCACTTCAGTACCTCAACTACTTCAATGTCTCTTTCAATACTTTGAGTGGAGAAATTCCTAGTGGTGGTCCTTTCAAAAACTTCACTATGGATTCTTTTGTAGGAAATGAGGCATTGTGTGGGATTCCAAAGTTCCATGTCTCGGCTTGCCTAGCAGTTTCTAATCACAGATCAAGGTGGAACAAGGTGAAACGCGCTTTATTCGTTGCTCTTGGAGTTGTGGCTTTCATTTCAATTGCTTCTCTAGCTTTGATCTTCGTCGTATGCAAAAGGAAGGATAGTACAGGTAGAGAAGTCGATGAGGTTATATCCTTTGTGCCGGAAAGAATATCTTATCATGAACTTGTGCAAGCAACCGAACAATTCAATGAGAGAAATCTGCTTGGAACGGGGAGTTCTTGCTCTGTTTACAAAGGAATTCTTAACAATGGGAAGGTTGTGGCTGCTAAGGTGTTTAATCTTCAAGTAGAAGGTATTTCAAGGATGTTTGAAGTCGAATGTGAGATACTTCGTAGCATTCGACACAGGTGTCTGACCAGCGTCATAAGTTGTTGTTCTAGTGAACAGTTTAAGGCATTAGTACTTGAATATATGCCCAACGGGAGCCTTGAAAAATGGTTATATTCTGATGACTATTGCTTAAATATGATCGAGAGACTCGATATAATGATTGATGTTGCGTCTGCTTTGGAGTATCTTCACTATGATTATTCGACACCTATTGTTCACAGCGATTTGAAGCCTAGTAATGTATTATTAGATGAAGACATGGTTGGCCATGTAAGCGATTTTGGGATAGCAAAGTTGCTAGGAAATGGAGATAGCACGGTGTTAACCAACACCCTAGCAACAATAGGTTACATTGCTCCAGGTGAGTGTATAATGACTATATATTGGATTCAAAGTACATATATTTGCTTGATGTGTAATGATTTTTGTTGTTTCAGAGTACGGTTTAGAAGGACTGGTTTCGACAAGGTGTGATGTGTATAGCTACGGTGTGACGTTGATGGAGACTTTTACTAGAAAAAGGCCAAGTGATGATATGTTTGGAGGAGATTTGAGCTTAAAGAGATGGGTAGAAGTGTCACTTGGAGAGACTCCTGATGAAGTGATAGATGTTAAGTTAGTGATGAACTTTGAGGAAGGACATGTTCACAACATTGTGCAATGTGTAACATCCATACTTGAATTGGCTTTGAAATGCTGTGCCGAATCTCCGGGGGACAGAATCAACATGAAAGAAGCACATCCGGAGTTGCATAAAATCAAACGTCGATTTTTGCAGGGTGAACAAAGTAAGGTTGATTCGGTGAAACAAATGCCGGGATGGCCCGACAATTGATAGATGATGACATATATCTGAGCTGCATTGTTGTGTAATTTCATTGACACCTTATGTTTTCTGTGTTTTTTCATGAATCATAATTATATGTGTTTATGTTGGGTTGTAGAGAATTTAGAGCTCCCAGTGTAAGTTTTGTGAAACTGTTTGATGGTTTATTAAGAAATTTGAGATCCATATATAGATTCATGCTTCTTGAGAAATTTTGTAAAGAGACACATTGGGATTTTATTCCATTTGGGAGAGAGGCATCAAAATCTTATAAGATTATAACTTTGTGGATAGATCAAGAGTTTTGACAATTAGAAAGTAAGTTATTAACGGCATATTAAAAGAATCTAATGAAACAAAAATTTATTTAGTACAAGGAACTCTAAATTAAATAATGAAATTGAACATACATTTTGCATGCGATTAATTCGTCACATTATTCATGACACATAAAATTTTAGTCCATCCCATATAACATGACATATCAACTCTCCTAAATACTCGTACTTAAAAGAAATGTTTACCACAAATAATGAGACGGAAGTAGTATATCGCAGAAGACGATTTTCATCAAAATGCATCATGAGAGCTCCTGCACAACATCAAGAAAAAAGAGAGGTAACAAATTTGAGAAGAATTGAATACATCCATAACTTTTTGATCACGAAAGTGATATTGGCGCGGCTCAATCAGAGATCGAACTTCACTCGTTCCATATTGAGTAAATCCGTCTTCGGATTGAACCTCACCAATATCGCTTTCTTCAACACTATGAAACAAGTATTTGGAGATTCTGATGGATATATCTATTCAATATATAAAAAGAGCAAGATATTATATATGGAATAAAAGATGATGGAGATGGTCTAACAATGAAGAGAAAAAAGACAGCAACATGATAGCTTAAGACATCTTGAAAAAAGACATGAAATGATGGGTGTGTTGGTTGAGGAAGTTATATTTGTTGGTGGTTGGGCTTGGAGGTGGGATCATTACAATAACAACTCAATTTCACTAGTGATGAAGATACTATTTTTATATGTAGCTATACGCGGAAATTGTGGCATCAAACGAAGATTAAGAATGAAAAAGAGAGATTTCAAGTGATCCCTTTTCACTTTTTTTGTACAAGAAGTAAAGAAAAGAAAAGACAAGAGTGGGATTTTTCATGGGTTTTCGAATATGCAATGCTTAAAAAGGCATAAATAAAAAGAAAATAAGTGAGAGAGAGATGGAATCATGGAAGTGTGTATATATATGTGTGTGTTGATTGAGACAGAGAGAGGTCATGAAGAAGGGAAGAATGGGAAGAAGGAGAGGAAAATGATATCCAACTTTCACTTTCTAAAATAATTACATTTCATCTTTTGCGCATGCACACTACCTGAAATATTCTCTAGTAAAACACATAAACAAACCCCCTTTTGTCTTACATATTTTAATTGCAATTTTTTAATAAAAAGAAAAGGTTTTGATTACAATAAATAGTGAGTAGGAATTCAACACACCACTTGGTTCTTGCCAAAAAAAATCCAAGTAACAACAAAAAGTTAAAAACACTCTCTACAAGCTCAATACAGACACGTAACGCGGCACTCCAATAAAGCCAAAAGCACTAAAGTAAGAAACAAAACAAAACTACAATAAAAATCAAGATAAATAACATATAATAAACACGCCAGCAACCAATCCAAGGATAGAATTTGCCCATCCTATGTGTGCACAAAAAAGAGGAACATACCAATATGGCCGCGTTCAAATCTAGGTCTTAATCACTAATCCAACTTTCGATATCACTCAAATCATCTGTCATCGGCTTCTTCGTTGAGATGGAATATTTTTTACACCAATTTCATATCCATGAACGAAGACGCGAGATAAGTGTTTTCTTCTCCGGATCTAATTAGGCTCGCATGCATTCTTAGATCATTTTAATTCCAATTGTATAATAGTTAAACTATTTAGGAGAATGGAATTTTTGTCTTAGCCTAATTATTTGCTAATATATCGACTAGGGGACCAAACTATATTCATATAATTAATACTCGCTGTTTGATTATGCACAAAACTGTAGTCACACTCGAATTTTGCACTAATTGAACAATTTTTTAAAAGAAATGAGAAGCAAACATGCATGTAAGTGCCAGAAAAGAAAGAAAAAAAAAGTAGTATACAGTTCCATGTATTGGAAACATGAGTGCAGAATGTCAGCAAAGAAGTTTCCAAAGCTTTTTATTGAGAGTGTGTGTGTGTGTGTTTGATTTGGCAAAGGCAAGCGGGAGACACCGGTGCCAAAGGAGGGGTTGCGTTGGGCATGCATTAGGGGACAATCATCTTGGGTTGCTACCCACTCTTTTTTGAATTCCTTTTTTTACTTCATTGACTCTTCACTAAAAAAGTCTTTCCATGACTCCATTGAATGTAAGATGATGATTGATTAGCTAGATCATGTTTGTAGTAATAAATTAAGTGTGAACATATGAATCCTTTGTTTAAAACGATGAAAAAAATGAATGATTTAAACAAAATTGATATGGGATTAATTTAACTAATATATATAAAAATTAGAGGCAAAGAGCTTAGAATATGGAAAGTGACATTCATGATTTTGGGCGACCAGTTCGCGTGACCAGATTCTCACACGCCTTAGCACACCATCTCATTCCTTCCTACCTTAATACTACTATATTACTATTTATTTTCTTCTAAGTTACTTCCTTCATCCCTGATTAAGAGTCACACTTTGACCGGACACGAGTTTTAAGAAATGTAAAAAAAGGTGGGTTGAAAAAGTTAGTGGGATGTGTGACCCATTTTTTTATATTGGTTTTATAATAAAATGCGAGTGAATTGAGTTAGTGGAATGTGGAACCTACTTACTATTTATGGTAAAAATAAAATGTGACTCTTAATTGGGGACGGATCGAAATGAAAAAGTGTAACTCTTAATCAAGTACAGAGGGAGTATTACTTTTTGACAATTTTCTTTTGATTTTATTTTTCACTTAACATTTTTTTTCTCTCTCTTATTTAGTTTCTTACTGCCATATTTCTCATTTAACATATATTGTACAATTAATTATTCTGTATAGCTTGGTTCTGATTCTTTTCACTGGCAAAAGTGAAGACAAAGTTGATACTTCTCCTTTTATGTGCACTCATTCTGATTGCAAACTAAAGGGAATTTCAAGCACACGTTTTGTTCATAGATTGCTCCCATCAATGCAAGCATGTGTCCCCTCAAAAGAAGAAAGAAATTGATATACAATTTGTCAGTGTTTGCTTAATGCTAGAATAGTTAATGTCCAATGCCAAAAGTCTCGAGTTTAGTCCAATGCTACTATTCAAAATCTATTTATATGAGACATTTTTAATAGATACCGTTCTACTTTATCAATAGTAAACATATTTTTAATAAAGAATGTAACAAAAATATCCCTATGTCAATATATTTGGGCACTCAAAGTCGATGTGTCATGACATAGGATACACTAAAAATATTAGCTACTCTCAACATACAAAAAATATGATGAATCACATTGATTTACGAAGATTAATTAGGCCCAACAGACTCAATCACAAAGTTCGAAATTTGGGCTGAACGTTAGTCCGGCCCAACAAGCCAACAAAATTTAGTAGTTCTCCATTAGTATTTAAGAGCTACTCCTTATTAATGTTTTTGAGAGGTAGAGGCATTGTATAATAAACTAAATTCTTGTAGCTTAGCGTTTTAGGGATTTTAAAAAATGTTTTTTTTATTACAAGTAAAAATAAGTGAGCATTGGTTCATAACCATGTTTTTTCATATTCACAATCCCATGTTCACTCCCTTAAAAACCAAGATTAATTAACACAATTATTTTTTGTTAGATCATTTTGCCCTTATGCATCCTCCTACTACTTAAATCTTAGAAAACAAAGAGACAGAAATCATTAGTAGTGCTCAATCTAACCCTGTTCCGTGCTGTTATCCACCACTGTGGACACTTTATTAAGCAATCATAAGAGTAAGACAGTAGTTATAATAAACTTAAACAAGTTATGTTACTGTCACAGCCTATATAGATATATGCCCATGTAGACAGCATACCATATCAAACTCAGTACTCGAGTTATATGTTTACAGATATAACTTTAAATAGTTTGGGCTGTTTTCAATCTGGACTTTTAATTTGTTGGAATTTTATAGTACTATGTTTTTAAAATTAAATAAATTCTTTTTTGCTTAAGTAATTGAATTTAAGTAGTGGAGTAGTATATATTAATTAACACAATTATTATCTGTTACATCATTTTGTTAATGTCCTACTATTTAAACCTTTGAAAGCAAAGAGACACAGACCATTAATGCTGAATATAACTATGTCCCAACAAAATCAAGAAATAAGCATAATTTTAGTTGATTTGGTTAATTTTATAATTTTAAAATTAAATCGTAGAAATTTTTATAGTAATTTTAAAATTAAATCATAAGACCAATTACAATTTGCAAGTAGACTAATTTTTCTTAGATTAGATAGCGTTTATTTACTGAGATGACACTTATGTGATGCTAGACTTATGTGAGGCTAGGTGTTATTAAACCAATAGTCTTATTCTGATTTGTACAACATTGTGGTAAGTTGCAATCTGCAATTGCAAATCAAAAAATTCGAATTCTGTGTGACTACCAATTTTATCGAGGTTTGAATCTCCTGTTGTGCTGCTCTTCACATCAAGTTAAAACATTAAGTTTATTTATTATAAAATATTGTATTGTGAGGAACAGCAGCATGCTGTGGAAAGCAGCACAGCAGGGGATCCAAATCCTTTCACCGGACATCAGTCTTGTGAGATGATTACAAATTGTAATAAAATTACAATATAATTTGCAAAATTTGAAAATTATGTCATTAAAATTAATGATTTAAATGGGAGTAGTAATTTTTTTAATAATACTGATAAAATCTATTTTCTGAATCCAACCGACCCAGCTGAATGCGGGGCCCAATTTAGATGCTCCTTTCTCTCTCTAAGAATCCCATTTCCGTCTACTGATAAAATTATCATTATTTTGACAACATTTATTTTTTGATAGAATAGAAATAAGAATCCCATTTCCGTCTCCTTCGTCTCCAAGGAATCAGACGCGATCCTCTCATCTCTCGCTTGCTCTCAATCGCAAATATAGTGTTGCAACCATGCTCGAACCTGATGCACATGATTTGGCGGATGATGCCGATTATGCCGCCTCGATTCAACAGGTAATCTCGATGTTGTATTGATTTTGGCTTAATCGACTTTCGTATTTTTCTTAATCATCGTTAACTTCCCCGAGAAAGGAATAGCTGAATTGGATGATCAATTTATTTCATTAATAACCGTGTCAACACAATTGATTTATTGAATTCGATCACATTTGGTTGAATTGATTGCGTTTAGGGCCCTGCAAGCATAACTCGGAATGACAGCCTCGGGCGAAACTCACATAACGACCCGGAGGGTGCGGAGGTTGTATATACGAAGGATAATGTGGCAATACATCCTACTCAGGCCGCTTCCGAGAGAATTAGTGGCCGATTGAAGTTGATTAAGCAAGGAAATGCTCTTTCAATGGTATGCATTTTGCAATTAGACTGGGGTTATGATTTTTACTGTTTCTATGCGAGAGAGAAGTATGAATGTTTCTGTTATGAAATTAGATTGGGGTTATGAAATGCAGATTTCTTTAGTTATAAATTTTATGAATATCCATTGCTGATCATCATAAAATTAGCTTGGGGTTATGTAATACAGATTTCTTTTAGTTATAAGTTTTACGATGTACAGAAAATAAATGTGTTTATTACAGTTTAAATCAGTTAACATTGTTTTTCACTTTTGAGAAATTGGATAATGTAATGATCAGAGGATGAGGAGGCACAAGAATTTGTGATTTAAAAAGGGTTTTCTACACCGTTCATTTTCTTGACCACAAAGTCAATGTACTGATTTAAGCTACTTAGTCTGGAAAGTATGCGGATTGAATTGGCTTCACATTTTTATATATAAAGTAGTACATGTACATTGTGTTCTATGAATGGTTCATTTCTTGATGCAGACGTGGCTTCCTTACAAAGGGCAAAGTTCAAATGCGAGATCTGAGAAAGGTAGAGCCTTGGATATTGAAACTCTTCTATCTGATGCATAGTTTTTATCTTCCAATACATAAATATATTGCTTACTTTTCCACTGCATGGGTGCAGATAAGAATCTTTATACTATCAGGGCTGTGCCGTTTTCAGATATTCGATCAATACGTAGACACACTCCAACACTGGGTTGGCAGTACATTATTGTAGTTATGTCGTCAGGTAATCATAGTTATGAGATAGTAATCTCTAATATGTTCAATTTCATTATGTTTCTATAATATATTCTGTTTTGATTGGTAACGAGATAAGCCTTTTAGTTAAGTATAGAACTATAGATTCAACTGAAGAGGACAGTGTTTTAGTAATTAGTTTTATTTGAAGATGCAGCTTCATAGCATGTATGATATGGAGAATCAATCTACTGTTAGATGTATCTGTATTCTATTTCTAGTATTATGGAGGTTTGCAGGCTTCGGGTTATGGAAGGAGTTGAATGTTACTAGGACATAACTCAAGTAATAGCTGCCTAGAGGATTTAGATTCCCATTTCTAAACAATAAACACCTTAAAGTGAATTTGATATGCCCTGTAGTTGCAAGTATATTTTTGGCTTAGTAAGGGAACAGTAATTATGTAGTAGTAGTACATATTTTATAATGCCAACAATATACTCCCTCCATCCCTAAAAAATAGACAACATTTGAAACGACACGGGTTTTAATGCACAACGGGTAAGTAAAGTAAGAGAGAGATAGAAGGAAAAAATGATTGGAGTATTGTTAGTGTAGAATGGGACCCACCTCATTAGAGAGAAAAAAACTTTCCTTAAATAGAATTGGTCTATTTTTAAGGGACATCCCAAAATGGCAAATGTGGTCTATTTTTAAGGGATGGAGGGAGTATTATTCAATGAAAAACCTAAAACAGCTTAAAACCTTCCACAAGTGGTTAAAAAAATCTTAAAACTTTGAAATTCACATTTAAAACAGCTGTCATGTTTTTCCTGAACATTTTTATCCACCAATTACACTCTTGAACTATATAACTCTTAGGAATTCACATCTGTATGTTTAGCATTAAATGTTTACTTATGAGTTATGAAAGATGTCATCTTTACATCTTGTGGCCAGTGGTTAAGTCTTCTTTGTCATTAACACCCTGTATGCTTTTCAGGATTGGCTTTTCCTCCACTTTATTTCTATAATGGAGGGGTCCGAGAATTTCTTGCAACCATCAAGCAGCATGTTGTTCTTGTCAGGTATGGTTAACCGTTTACCTCCTGCCTAATGCTCTATCTTTTTTGCTTGTGTTACTTCTTTTGTGTAGCAAACTGAAGAGTTGTTTATATGTTTCGTATAGAACATTCAAAGTTGTTAACCATTAACTTTATCATGGCTAATTTTTAAGGATGCCGAGTTTTTGTCTCTTTTAACATCCATGAAATCTCAAAAAGGTTCTTGAGTTATGGATCTTATTTTAAGCCTTTATTGTATACTTTTGCTTTTCCTTGTTGCTCATTATTATCTCAAGAAAGAACCATGTTCCTTACCAAGAAAAATAGTGAAATAATAAAGCAACTTTAGTTGTTATTGAACAACTAACTGTCAAATTTAATACATACTGGTCTTTTATGTTTTTAACTTGGTCAAGAAGTAATCTAATTTATTGTTTTGCATTTTAGATGTGCCATACATGGGCTACCTCTGGGTAGCCGTTCTTGCTGCTCTAAGAATATTACACAAAGGAATGCTGGAATTTAGAACAAACTGTATATTATATTCAGCTTTAATCTCTATTTCGATAGACAACTAGACATTAAGAAAACTAATGTAAACATGTAGACAACTTTTTCAAGTATACTTCCATTTTTTTGGGTGACTAAGAGAAATCTGAAATCTCTACTCGAAGGTGCGCAATGGTAAGTCCCGCTCTTGTATTACAATTGGCTCCAAAAACAGCTGACTAAATTTCACTAGGAAATACCTGTGCAATGGGCTGAACATATAAGGCATTGGTGGGATTCAAAACTCAAACTTCCATTCACGGGTACCCCATCCACCACCAAACCACCCCTAGGGGGGCGTTAAGAAAAATATCCGACCATGTTTTTAATTTTAGTTGTTTCAGAAATGATGAAATATCTGACCTTGTTTTTAATTTAGTTGTTTAAGCATAGATAAAATATATACTCCATTTCTTAAGAAAAATTGACATTCTTACTACGTGATAGTAACATCCATTTAATGTGAGAACGGTTATGCTTACATGTTTTTCTTGTATACAGATCAGCAGATGACGCCAATGTGTTCCTTGTGAATGATTTTGAAAATCCTCTCCAGGTATGAACTAATATTTAATCTGCTGCAGATTAGAATGTTTTGACGCACCTGTTGAAGAACCCCCCCCCCCCCCTCTCTCTCATGGTAGCTGATTGCATGTGTAATTGCCCTGCTTTAAATGACTGTAAATTTTTATTTTGTACAGAGGACTCTGTCTTCATTGGAGCTTCCTAGAGCTCTTACTCCTATGTGTGAATCCCCCACCTCATCTGATCCAGATAAGGGTGAGTTAGATAAAAGCTCAAATATATTTCAGAATGGCAGGAAACAGAAGCATCATGATCCTGCACGCGACATTTCAATCCAAGTATTGGAGAAATTTTCACTTGTTACTCGATTTGCTCGTGAAACAACTTCCCAACTCTTCGGGGACAGCCAGTATGATAGCTATCCTTCTAATGACCGGTGGAAGGATGGTGCTGTGTCACCTGCATCTAAACGTATCACATCATCAGATGATTCTCCAAAAGTTCGTGATGAGGTTCCTGTGGCAGCAGATCCTGTAGAGGTAATAATCTATCACTTCACGTCTTCTTTATGTTTCTAAAAACTTGTCTTGAGTGGCCTCTTTGCTGTTTGCATGTTATCTCTTGACACTTAAATATGGGTTAGTCTCAACTTTTGCTTCTACTGGCTATCATGATTATAGACATTTTCTAGCTTTTCTAATCTCTCTTCAAGAATGATACCCACGTTTCGTTTAACATGTGACTTTAACGTGTCTTAATCTCCATAAAGTTTGATTTCAAAAGCTTCTTGCAACTTTGTGTTCGCATAATATGGTAATATTTTTTCTTAAACATTTAGAGCTCCATGCTCTGTACCTGTTACACCTAGATAGCTAGTTGTAGTGGAAGAAGGACCAACGTCATCACTTTTGAGAGGATCAATTAAGGAGCTTATGGTTTTTTCAATATCTCAACCCGTTTTTATATATTCAATGTCACCCACAGCTAAAATTAAGTGTTCTCCAGCTTAAGCAGTGGCGTGCAGCTTAGGTTGTGCACTGATAACACTGCTACATCTAAGAGGCTATATCTAGTTAAGCTCAAAAATCAACATCATACAGGAATATTAATTAGAACATCTATTCGTAACATTTTGCACAAGATCTTTTAGAGAAACAAAAGGAATAAACAAGCATGTTTCATTTCCTAATAATAAAAAAAATCATTGATGTGGCACAAGACAAGTTAGGTATTAGTTTTATGAGTGAAGAAATGGTCCACTTTTTTATTTTTATGTTAGTTACTGACCTAATGTAGATAATGGTGGTCCATGTTTTTTTTATATATGTGTTCAAGGGTAACATATAAAGGAAAAGTGTCCAGAAAAGGGAAGTTAAGAAGTGTATGCTATTTTTTGCGACAGAGAGATTATGTTATTAAGCTGAATGAGAAAATATGGAGGACATAAGGCCAGCCTTTAACATTTTCTAATTGTAGAAATGATAGTCTTGCCCTTCGAACATGAATCATAAAATGTTTGCATGTTTATGTTTTTTGATAGTGAAATAATAAAAAAGCATTCAGACATTTGTTCATTATCAAAGTACAATCAAGTTAATGTTGACAATTTTTCTTATTTTGGCAGATGGACAAATTATCACTGGTGTGGGGAAAGCCACGTCAGGCACCCCTGGGGCAAGAAGAGGTAAACCTGTTTGCCTGTCTGATGATATCAGAAATGATCTGCTTTTGTATAGAGTCAAACTTGGTCTCTTCCGTCCCCTCCAAATCCCTCTTAGTTGGCCATCTTATTGTCGGTTATGCATTTATGAAATGTTGAACATTAGTACATTACAATTACAATGAGCGTTGAAGATCATGGTACAAAAAAGTTACTTCTGTAGGAATGCTCCATTCAACCCCTAATCCTTATCACCTGTAAGTAATTTCCCCATTTGACTTTTATGTAGAAACATGGCGGACTTCAGTAAAGAATGGAATAATTATGTCATTTGGTGGCTAGCACAAGATTCTTTATTGTGGGGCTGTTACTTCTGTGAAATTAATTCAAACATTCATATACTTTTGGAGTTCGGGTTCGGTGTATGTTGTATGTGCTTTCGATTGATACCTTTCACTTTAGCAAGGGTGTGAACTTTATTGTTGTCAGGATCTACCATCTGAGTAATCTATGTTTCTTTAAGTGATTTAGCTCTGTCTGTTTTATATGTCATCTGTGTCAAAATTCTTGCAGTGGGCTACCTTCTTGGATGCAGAAGGGCGAGTGATGGATTCAAATTCTTTGAAAAAGAGAATCTTCTACGGAGGCATTGAACACGATTTGCGAAAAGAGGTTTACATAATGAAAGAAATTATTGTTCTGATGCTTGATTTTAGCTTGGCAGTTTGTTGAAGTTTGTAAATTAATTTGTTTTTCGGCTTCAGTTTTTCCCAATAATCTTACTAATAATTTTCTTTACAGGTTTGGAGATTTTTATTAGGATTCCACACCTATGAATCAACATTTGCTGAGAGAGAGTACCTCATAACAGTAAAGCAGTCGGAGTATGAAACAATAAAAAAACAGTGGCAGGTTTGTCCTCTATATCACAATTGAGTTCTGATATTTTTTATTAGATTTTATTTGTTTTTCTCCCCTTCATTGCTGTTGTTCTGCTATGCTACTGCTAACTTTGAAATTGGTTCGTTTGTATATCTTCTAACAAGTACTTTAAGTTTGAGGTTCAAAGGCGTACTACTTAATCTATAATATAGGAAGTGCAAAATAGGCGTATTAAATGTTCCCTTGAAATGCCCTGGTATTGATTTCTCCATTTGGTGAATGTCAGTATGTATTTCTTGATGCCTTTTTTATTTTCACCTTAATATCTACTAAATGCTATTGGAGGTGTTCTCAACTGTTAAAGAAGCTACTACTATTTAAAGACAAGAAATGTAAGTAAGCCCTTGGATATATGGATGAGATTCTGGAAGACTGGGTCTATGTCTTTTCCTAGTACATTCTACATTGTCTCTTTGTAGTTTTTAATGAAGAGGATTGGTCTATTGCATTTTCTGTGTGCCTATTGGCATAAAACCACAAAAATTATACTTTTATATACTTTTATTTCAAGGATGATACCCCTAATGGGGTCAGTTGAGGCTAGTGGATCTTAATCAGGGTTTGCATGGTACAACAATATCTTGTTGTTGAACTGTTACTTGATTGATCACTTATGTAGACTTCAGTTGCTCAAAGTGTTTTTCAAGGCATACTCCAAAATTTCGCTCTAATTATCCACCAGAAACATTGGCAAACTGAGATATATAATAACAATCTCAATATACCACTTTTATGGTGGTGCCTCTGAAGCGAACCTTTTATGGTAGACATATCTGTGACCATACTAAATAGAAGACTTAATATATAGATCTAGTTTGATAGAAAATGTTCCATGCGATATGATCCTAATATGGAAATAGGAGGCATATAATCTGATGTAACGATGGAGGTGTTTGCATGCTTTTCCAACTTAACATGGTACATATGGTTGTTTTATTCATGGAGAATACATATTTCTTGATCTAGTGCTCTTAAATCACAATTGTTGTGTCATTTTTTCGCTTAGAGCATCTCTCCAGAGCAGGCGAAGCGATTTACAAAATTTCGGGAGAGGAAAGGCCTTATTGACAAGGATGTGGTAGGGTTCCACTGTCAAATTTATAGTATTTAAAATAGGTTTTATCAAGATCCTAGATGATGTCTTCTTAGTGAAAGTGTACGTTTGCCCTCGTTTCAGGTGAGGACTGACAGGTCGCTGGAATTCTACGATGGGGATGACAATCCTAATGTGTTTCTCATGCGAGATATATTGTTGACGTACTCATTTTTCAACTTTGATCTTGGGTACTGTCAGGTAGTTTCCTTTTTGTGCTCATTACTTATGCAACTTTTGTTGAAATAATTTGACCATATGCGTATTTATAAATATTCTGCTTCTCTGGAATGTTTGGTTATTTGCCTTCAGGGTATGAGTGATCTTCTGTCGCCAATCTTGTATGTGATGAGAGACGAATCTGAGTCCTTTTGGTGCTTTGTTCACCTTATGGACCGTCTTGGACCTAATTTCAATCGTGATCAAAGTGGGATGCACTCTCAACTTTTTGCTTTATCAAAGGTTCTCTTCCTCTGTCTGCTTGCTTGCTTACTTATAATGTGTTTACTTCTATTTGTGCAAGAATCTTGTCTATTAAAAAAGTATAATTGTTTTCTGCTGAATATTTCATTTTCTCATTAAGTATTGAATTATAATTCAGTTTTGGAAATATCACATACATCATATTGTGGATCATCTAATTTGCCTCTTGAAATTCCGTTGAGAGTGATCTAGAACTTAATTTCATTATATGATATAAACTCAGTTGACGAATTTTACATTATATTAAGGTCAAAAATGGCATCCTTTGTGTGACGGTTGAAGTTATAGTTGCTTCTTAAACTGGTCTTAATGATATGAACACCACTGTCTGAAAGATTTAAATCTATCCGAACGGAGAATTAATCTCAAATCGCAGCAAACTATCGGAAGCTCTATTAAGGTTTTTTGGTCACTCAAAAACATTTTACCTTGTTGTGAGACACTGATAATCCAACAGTAAATAGTTGGCTTATTCTTCTGGCTCTTTGCACTTGGTTTGGCATGATTTCCTAGTCTATCTAATTTACGATTACTTTGCAGATATTGTTTACTCTTTAATCAATATCATTTCGTGTGATGCAGCTGGTCGAGGTGTTAGACAGCCCATTGCACAACTATTTCAAGCAGAATGATTGCCTGAACTATTTCTTTTGTTTCCGCTGGCTACTGATACAGTTCAAGAGGCAAGTGTAATCCACCCCTCGTCTCCTACGTCTATTTTGATGTGCGAATGAAGATCCCACGTGCTTTTTTGCAGGGAGTTTGAATACGATAAGACAATGCGCATATGGGAAGTACTGTGGACTCACCATCTGAGCGAGCACCTACACCTATATGTCTGCGTTGCCATTCTCAAGAGATATCGCAAGAAGATTATCGGGGAGCAGATGGACTTTGACACTCTCCTAAAATTCATCAATGAATTGAGCGGTAATATTGACCTCGATTCAACCCTACGAGATGCTGAAGCCCTGTGTATATGTGCCGGTGAGAACGGTGCAGCTTGTATCCCTCCTGGAACGCCACCTTCGCTGCCAATCGAAGATGATTCCTCAGCATATCCCCAGCTTGATGATGAAATCTTGTAGATGTTTGCTGAGGTAACTGCAATCCAAAATTTCTTCACTATTAATCTTTTTTAATATTGTAAATATGTTGCTGAATATTTGGCGCGATCACACTTGTTACTTGAATATAATTGTGTGTTCATACAGTCCTAGATTCGTCTTACTTTGTTAAATAATTAGAGATTAGTTCTTTTATATTTTTTGTTTTTACTCATTACAAATCTTCTTTTAAATAACAATAGAGATATACTGTAGTAGGAGTAGTACTTATTTTTTCTGTATTTTGAATTTTGATCCGTCACTGATTTGGACCCAAATCCACATCTTCGGGTTTTAATCTTGTCCCATCGCATATGAAGTCATCTCCATTGACAGTTCTTTTGTATATCTTGTGATTATAATTGGAAATTCAATAAAATAACTTTTGGTCTACACCTATTGCCAAAGTATGTAACTCAATTGTAACTCTGAATAAAATCTTAAATTCAATACATATGTATTAGTTTCCACTTTAAAATATATGACCATTGTATTATTTAGATCATTGCATGAATTAATTTTCATAAAATGGTACTCATACTCGAATTAAACATATTAATCACGTAACAAGAACACAAATATTATGCAAAATCAAATACTACATTGCGTATTTAAGATAAAAGTTAAAACCGAAGTTTACGGCTATTGATATGTAAAATCATACAAAAATTTATATACTACATTACGTATTTAGAAGCTACATAGCTCATCCAATAAACCATAGACTTCATTCATCCATGAATAAATGCTCAATTTGATGATATAAGTTTTAAAAATATGTAGTATAAAAAGAATGAAAAATTTAATAAAATACTCCATATATCCTACTTTAGTTATGAAGTATTAATATTTTTAGTAATAAAATATTATTGAAATAAGTTGATGAAACATGGAGTTCATTTATTAATTACGAATAATAGTAAAAAAAATGTAACATTTCTTAGTGAATATTCTAAAACGACAATATGTACTCCTAATATCAGCCGTAAAAGATTATTTTGTAATATAGTAATTTTAGTATTTACCATAATATTGAATTAATAATCATTATTACATCATTCTACTTTCCTTTTGTCAAAGATAGGCGATAATATAGCTAAAATGATATAGTACTACTCAAAAGAAAATTTATGTTTTAAAACGAATAAAATATTTTACTAGTAAACTACTTTTAAAAGACCGTTTTTATTTGAATCAGATTTATGGCGATATCATGCCAGAATAACGTCACTTGTTTTTACTAACGATCACAATGCAAATCACAAAAATTCAGACCTAATTTACACTATTCATATGACTCATCAATTTTAAGTCAGAATTAAATCAACAAAATCACCACAAATTTGATAAGATCTATACTATTCATGACCACGCTGCTTATTGGGCGTACTATTAATTAGTTCCCCCTTCCCACAATAAGAATCACTTTTATCACATGCATAAATTTTAAGAAATATAATAAATAGTGGGTTGGAAAGTTAGAGAAATATGAGACCCACTCTTTTATATTAGTTTTATAATAAAATATGAGTGAAGTGAGTTAGTGGAATGTATGACTTACTTATTATTTACGGTAAAAAAAAGTGTGACTCTTACTGTAGACCAAAATGACAAAATATGACTTTTATTGTGAGACAGAGAAAGTATCAAATAATTGAAATTCAATGAAAAAGATAATCTCATCCATGGTCCTGTTCAGATGCTTTGAATACGAGGTTTGATCATATTTACTTCATCCGTCCCTTAAGAATATGCACTTTCTAATTTTAGAAATTTTATTCTATATTAAGGTGAGATTCATTATCCACTAACAATACGCCCATCAATTTTTCTTTATATCTCTCTCTTACCTTATCAATTACTCCATTTGTCCCATTAAAAACAAAACGTGTTCCTTTTTAGTTTTTTCCATTAAACATGAAACATTTCATAAAACGGAAACATCTTCATCTCTACTTTTTCATCTCTCTTACTCTACTCTCTCTTCATTAACTCACAAAACAACACTACATGAAAATCCGTGTCGATTTCCAAATGTTGCATATTTAATAAGTGCAAGAGCATCCGCAGCAGTAGGGTGTCTGTCCGTGCCAGCGGCACGAGCGACCGATGTCCGCTGATGCAGCTCGTCCGTCCGTGACAGCGGCATGGCGCTGCTCTTAAATAAGAGCACGTCCGTGCCGCTGAGTAGCCTTACGTGGCGGGCTGCGATTGGTCAAAGACAATTTTATTTTTTTGTTATTTTTCAAAAATTCAAAATTAATTAAAATAATCTTTTTTAAATAAAAAAATATTTTCCCACTTCCCCAATAAATTATATCTGTTTTCTACACACTTTTAATTTATTTTTAAATTTGTTTTCTCCAAAATTCATATTTTTATTATATATTTTTATTTTTTAGGATTTTAATAATGTAACTTTTATTTTTTAGGATTTAATTATGTATTTTTTTATATTTTAATGCATTTATATATTGTAGACATGTTTTTAGTAATTGAGGTATTTAAATTGAATAATAGAATTGTGAAACTTTTGAACTTGTCCTTGCGGAAGAGCACGGATGTGGGTGTTGTGCTCTTAGTTAAGGACAAGGAGTAAAAGTGGGTCCGGTCCTACCTCCGTGCTCTTAAATAAGAGTACGGATGTGGATGGTGTAAGAGAGTACTTCCTCTGTCCCGCTTAAGATGACACGTTTTTCTTTTTAGTTTGTCCCAACTAAGATGACACATTTCCTTTTTTGCTAACTTTCTCCATCCAATTAATACACTCAACCACTTTTTCTCACTCCTATTAAAATATTCTTCTTTCTTTATCTCTCTACTTTAATACTTACACTCACCTTCTCTTTCTCCAACTAAACACTTTAACCAATAACTTCTAAAATCCCGTATCGGCTAAGCAATGTATCATCTTAGCCGGGACGGTGGGAGTATGAGTTAAAATTGATGTTCGATTAAAAGTGCATGCTCTCTAAACCAACATAGTGTGTTGATCAGGTGCGGCGCACGTGATATGTGTTCCCTCAATCTTATCATAGGTGGACAAAGGCAGAGATTGGATTCGGTTTGACAATTTGATTCATGTCAACCTCAAAGGCGGCAGCCCCATTTATTTCTTGTAACTTATGCTTTAAGTGATGTACATTTTATTTTAATGCATGCACACTTTATTCAAATCTCACACGTATTATTATTCAAATATTTTAATATCACACGAACAAACATTGTTGGGAACATATGTTTCTTGATCTCCTATTTCTTTATTCACCTTCAAAGTCTGTCTTTTTTTTATATATATCTATGCATTAAATTAATTAAAATAATATAAAAGAGGTAGACATGAAAACAGGGTCTGTAGGATCGGATAGATAGAGTCTCTGAATCTAAATTATCTAATTATTAGAAAAGTATTCAGTTATGGTTAATTCTAAGTTGTTAAATGGAAACACCGATTGATATGTAGTAAAAGAGAAATTAGTACATTTCAAAATCTGCCAAATAACGATAGATTAAAAGAGGACGGTAATTTTAGTCTCAGAGAATAAAAGATGAGAGAAATATTAGGATTTTATTTGTAACGTTGTTAATTGAAAGACAAGACTTAAAAATATGGTTCGATTCTATATTTTTGGACTGTAAACTATGAGTTTGATACATTAATTTGTAAATTACGTGTCGAACATGGACACATAGTGAGTTCTTTTCTCTTGGGTATTAAAAATCATGTCGGTAGTCAGATTATGAGTGATCATTTCATTCGTGTTAATTAAGATGTCATGTTGATATATAATAATGAATCAAATAGTTTTGTTGATTAGTGCGTTAATGATGTTGCATTAGTTACATTTTTTTCATCTCTAAGGGGATCGAACCGACTATTTGGTGAAAAGTATTTTTGGAATAGTTCAAAATACTTATAAAATAGAATATCGATATCCATTTTGAACAAGACAAAAAACTATTTTGATTCGTCTTACCACATCACGTAAAATCGATAGTAGTCCCAATGGCGTCTAATTAATGACACTCACTTTTACTTTTTCTTTTTTTAAATCGAGTTCCGATGGGCAATTGAAAAAGCTTTAAATTTAATGACATACCTCTGTTATTACTACTGTTACACTACTAATGAGTCTAATTTACAATTTATATAAAAAATGTGGATGGCTTCAACTTACATTTGCAACGTATAAATACATTATTAAAGTCAGTGTGAATAATTGACAAGTGTTATGATTAAATAATGTCATTTCACTTGTACTTGGAGAAATGAGAGGATGAGGGCGGTCGAGAGGATTGATAAGTACCGTAATTTGATAAGTAAGTACTTCCTTTTTCCCGTTAAAAATGAAACGTTTTTCTTTTTTGATTGTCCTATTAAAAATGAAACATTTCCTAAAATAGATATAACTCTATCTCTACTTTTTCATCTCTCTTACTTTACTCTCTCTTCATTAACTCACAAAATAACACTACATAAAATCTCGTGCTGATTCTCAAATGTTGCATTTTAAGTGGGACGGAGGGAGTATAATGCTTCGTCTTTCTCATAAAAATATACTCCTATCACTTTTAAAATAATCTATATTTGAATATGTAATTGATAAAATAAGAAAATAAAAAAAAATATTATTATTAGTGAAAATGAGTTTCGTCTTATTAGACTAAAATTATTTTCTAAACTAGAAGTTGTTATTTTTATAGGAGAATACAAAATGGCAAAAATGAATTATTTTTATAGATCAAATTGAGTTTTTTAAAATTGAAATGGTATGTTTGGTAAATAGAAATGTTATCGGTTTTTAAATTAAACATTTGGTTTTCAAGTTTAATCGTCGATTTCGATTTAACTGGAATCAACACATCGGTTTCATATGTTCAATTTCAGTTTCAATATATTTGAATCATAAATGAACGGATGAAAATCAGGAAAACTAATGAGTTTTGCTAAACCGAAATCATAAATAAGGCTGCATGTTGATTATGGGTCCACCTCCTGTACCCAAATTTTGGATCGAATGTTAATATAGTCTGTACTCTGTATTGATTGAAATCTCAAAAAATCCGAAAATCAAAATCTATTACTTTAATATAAATAAATTTGAACAAATTTTTTTGCAAAACTACAAAAAATTCTAAAAAAAAAAATAAAAAAATCATGAAAGTGACTATATTAAGTTAGAAATATTTAAATAAAGTACTTAATTAATATAATATTCAATAGATATACTCTCTCCGTCCCATTTTATTATTTTGGAATGTCCATAAAAAATAGTCTCAATTTAAAAATAAAAATTTTCTTTTATATTTTACCCACATTTTTTTCTTTCCCTTTCTCTCTTTATCTATATTTTGTCCCCTTTTCTTTATTTTATTAATTTTTAATATGTGTCATCTATTTTTGCTTAAAGGAGGGTAAATAAAATTTAGATTTGAAATATTCCAGTGGGATCCAAAAATTGGAAAGTTTTGCCTAATTTGAATTAGATTTATATGGGTAGACAAGTGGGGGACATTATATTGAGTGTAATTTAAAAATGGAATGGAAATAAGGGAAAATATGTGTGGGAAGAGTAAAAGCATATTGTTTGGTCCAAGAAAATTGATTTAATTAAATTGGGAACACCTCATCAATTCGGTCGGTTGATACTCTAGCAATGATAGAGACATGCTTGGGAAATTGTTCTCTGTCTCCCCTGCGCCTCCACCTGCACCCGCAGAGATATATATATATATACACACACACGATTTGTTTGTATATAATCTACATGATACCCACACCCTATTTCACCCACACTCATATTCAAATCGCCTTGTATTTCTATTGGATTTTGTGAAATCGCTCTTAAAATAATCAAAATCAAAATATGGATGATCATCTTCAACTTGATCTCGCTCTCTCAAACACTTTCAATCGCAATCTGCCGCGAAATGATGAGAAGAAGCGGAGATTTGATGAATTATTCTCAGATGATGAGATTACCAGCAACAAACGCACATTGCCGCTGTTGATTTGGAATGATAATCGAAATCTGTAATTCTCTTTTCCTCTCATCTCTCTCTGGATTGCGATTTGGATTGTTTTGTGATGATTGTGTGTGAGTGTGTAGGGATTGCGGATGTGTTGATGTGGAAGGGGACGCGGTGGTGGGGTGGCCGCCGGTGAATTCGCGGATGCGGAAGGTGGCGGAGCATCACCGCCGCGAGAGCACCGCCGCCAATTACGTCACGGTGGATAACGGCGGCGGCGGCGGCGGCGGCGGCGGAAGATTGAATTCGATGTATGTGAAAGTGGAGATGGAAGGGATTGGGATAGCGAGGAAGATTAATTTGGGGATTTTTGGTTCTTATCAGGCGCTCACGGCCGCGCTCATGGCCATGTTTGGCAAGCGTGAGTTATTTCGTGAAAATGCTTGTTATTTTACTGAAAATGTTGTTGCTAATTGTTGATGTGCCAAACAGGTCGTGAAATGTACAAGCTCACGTATCGGGATAAGGAAGGCGACTGGCTGCTTGCTGGTGATGTACCTTGGGAGTAAGTGTATTTTATTAATTTTTTTATAAATGTTACTAATACAAAATTATTTTATATATTAATGCAAAACGCATAATATTTCATTGTAAGGTAACTCCGAGTTCATTATTAGTTTGTTTGTTTTTCGTTATAAAACCTTCGGATTTAAAAAAACACAGATGTTTGTCTGTGTAATTTAAAATCCGAATTTTTTATAAAGAACTAAGAATAAACTTACGGATTTCGTGTTATCCTAATTTTTTATAAAGAACTAAGAATAAACTTACGGATTTTGTGTTATCTAATAATGATCTCTATCTCTATCTACCTGATTTAAGAAATGTTGAATTAAGAAATGTTCAAAGATGATAAAATGTTACCAAATCTTTTATTTGTATTTGTGTCTAGCTATTTCGATTAGAATTTGTTGTGAGATAACAACTTTTAGGTCAATAGTGTTCATCATTTTAGATTAGTAACTGCATAAAGGTTACAACTACTAAATCTGAATTTTCTAAAAATGTGATAAATAGGACCTATTTTTATCATGTTTTTTTTTTCTAATCGATTTTATTTTGCAGAAGATTTGTTAGATCGGTGCGACGGCTAAAATTGCTGAAGAAGGCTTGGTGATCAGAGTTGGAGAAGCTTGATCTTTTTCCCCTTTCCAAAAATGTAGTGAATTATTATTAATGTAATATTAGGAGTAATTAATTAATTTTTGTAGATTTTTATGAATGACTAGTTATACTCGTTTACAAAAAAATTTGTGATTTATGAATCATAGATCTAGTTTGGGATCATATATAAGTATATAAGGCTGTCAAATTGGATATTTGCGGGTAACTGATCCTGATATTTTCAGGTAATTGATCCTGCAAATCCAAAAGTTAAACACTTGATCTCAAATTACGTTCAAATATCTAATTATCCGGTATTCGATCCTGAAAATCCAAAAGTTAAACACTTGATCTCAAATTACGTTCAAATATCTAATTATCCGGTAATCGATCCTGAAAATTCGAAAATTAAACACTTAAACACTTATCTCAAATTACGTTCAAATATCTATTTATCCGGTAATCGATTCTGAAAATTCAAAAATTAAACACTTGATCTCGAATTATGTTCGGATATCTAATTAATAACTATCCGACTTGGATATCCGAACCTTAAATTGGATACCTAAAATTCCCCATCTGTTTAGGTTTCCCCCCTATACAAGTGTATGATCATTTGTTTAAGGGAGCTTCTCCATGTTCTTGGATATGGATGACATATGTCATGAGTAAATTGTAATGTCATAAACAAAGCTTATGAGAACTAAAGCAGCTACGAATTAATTGAAAACATGTTGATAAAGCACTGTGATTAATGAGTGTGTTCTACTCTCGAAAGAATTATTGCCTTGTTTTGATGCCAAAGTTATATTTTAATCATGAAAACTTTTCCCAGCTTTTCCCAACAATAATGGAACAACAAATATTAATTATACACATGCAAGTGAAGTGATTGCATTATTGCATGTATACTTCAATTTTGTCCCCTAATTAATTTTGAATAGAATCGGATCGATTTTATTTGAATTGATTATATTATTATTTATTAATATTTATCTATTATATTGTCCCACCACCTACTTCGTCGTCTCTTCCAAACACACCAACTTTGTCACGATTTTGATTTTATATGGATATTGAATATTCTATAATTTACTACATATATTTTGAAATAAAAATTTTAGGTGTGAAGACATTTTCCGTAATTAATTAAATATACTATGTAATATAGGGGATTTTTATGAGTAAATTTTGTTATTGAGTAGTTGCAGATTGACGAGAGGGAAAAGAGATCATCGAGAAGTCTTGAATTATAAATTTGATAGTTAAATAGTCAAATGCATTTGAATAAATTATGTATTTATTTTTTTTATCGAGTATAGCGCATCGAAACATATTAAATCTCTATTTCAAATTACTTGAGTTGTATTTCAATTAAAAGGCATAAGTAAAATTTGATTTGTTGACGAGAAAAATTGTTTGAAGAGAGGTTTTACTCAAATACAAGAAATATATGAATTATAGACGGTCGCATAGAGAAAATTGAAAGTCACTATACAACTTTCGAATCTAAACAAAAAAAAATACAATTCACTTTTCTTTTGACTTGCAATCTTTTATTCGTATAACATACCAATAAGGTAGATCATTTGCCAGCTTGAACTAAATCTAAATGAAAATTATGAATATAAAGTGCCATATTTGTCACCTATTAGTTACATTTCATGTTGCAATTGTTTAGTTCAACTTAGTAAATGTTTGATGGTAGATTATAATTGGACATAAAGTGAATTATAATCAAATATTTGACAGCCCATTATTATATCCAAATATACATTTGTCAACTACATAGTTGCATTTCAGGTTTCAATTGTTTAGTTCAACTTGGTCATGTTTGATGGGAGATTATAATTGGACATAAAGTGAAAAGCAATCAAATATTTGACAGCCCATTATTATATCCAAATATGTGTCAACTACTACATAGTTACATTTCATCTTGCAATTGTTTAGTTCAACTTAGTCATGTTTGATGGTAGATTATAATTGGACATAAAGTAAATTATAATCAAATATTTGACATCCCATTATCTTATATTCATATCTATATATAGAGAGAGTATATATTTGTCTGGTTTGATTTAGATAACTTTAATACTATGTAACACACATACAAAATAACACATATATTATGTAAATTCAATTTAGATGGAGTACTATTTATTACAACGACTCCACAAATAGGGTCATAAAATATAACTTCCTCCGTTTCATGATAGCTGAGTCAATTTTTTGTTTTGGAATATTCCATGGTCGTTGAGTCATTTTTCCTTTTAGACCACCCCCATCGGTGACTTTGAGATGGGGGTGGAGCATATAAGACAAAATAGGAAGTATTATAAATAAAAGAAAAATAAAATTACCCAACCCAACCCCTATTATCAAGGCTTGTCAGCCAACCCAAGTAAAAGTGAAGGCCAAATGACACATGTCAATTTTTCATTGGTTCTATGTATTATTATTTTTAATTTTTTTATTTACTATTAATTATTGATTAATAATGTAGAATTGTAATCTATAAATATAAAATCTAAATATTTTAGATAATCACCTTTTGAATATTTTGAACATTGTGAATTTATGAAATTTTTATTTCTATTATCGTATTATATTTTTTAATGTGTGTAATTTATTATTATATTGTGCTTTAATTATTTGAATATCTAATATTTTCTGTTTTAAATTTGAATCATATATTTTTTTATTATAATTTTTAGACATTATTTAATATATTTAAATTAATTATAAATTAAAATATTAATATAAAATATATGAAAAAGAAAATATTGGGTTGGGTTGGGTTGGGTTGGGGTCACTGATGGAAGTAAAAAAGTTGATGGGGGTTGAATTGAGTGAGGGTTGTGTATGTGGAGGATAGAGAAATGAATATTTTATTAAAAAGTTGATGGGGGTTGGGTTGGATGAGTGTCACGGATGGAGATAGTCTTAGCAAAAAGTAACACACTTTCACAATATTTATTTAAGAGTAAAAGCCAAAACTGGTCCTGAACATATCCCCATTTTACGATTTTGGTCCTATACTTTATCTTTTGAAATTTTGCATCTTGAACATTTCAACTGGGATCACAATTGGTCCTACACTAACATTTTCGTCAACTTTTAAACGGGTTTAACCCGATTTTGACCGATTTTTAAACGGTTTTAATCCGAATGAGACCATAAACCATTAAAACCGTTTAAAAATTGACGGAACTGTTAGTGTAGGACTAATTGTGATCTGAACTGAATTAAATGTTCAGGATGTAAAAATTCAAAAGATAAAAAATAGGACCAAAATCATTAAATGGGCATATGTTCAGGACCAGTTTTGGCCTTTACTGTTTATTCAATACTCCCTCCGTCTGCGAATAGGAGTCTCGTTTTTCCATTTTAGTTCGTTCACGAATAGGAGTCCCGGTTCACTTTTACCATAAATGGTAATAGGGTCTCACCTTCCACTAACTCATTCCA
Organism: Salvia hispanica; assembly: GCF_023119035.1. NCBI lineage: Eukaryota > Viridiplantae > Streptophyta > Magnoliopsida > Lamiales > Lamiaceae > Salvia > Salvia hispanica. The sequence goes on along the minus strand of NC_062970.1, from coordinate 2,958,007 downwards.
CTCATATATCATTTAAAACTACTATACACGAGTGGGACCCTTATTCCACTAACTTTTTTCCACCTACTTTTCTTAATATTTCTTAAAACCCGTGCCGTCAAGAAATGAGACTTCTAATGACGGACGGGGAGAGTATACTATCAGGCCATCCGCAACGCTGTCTCTTATCCGTCTCTTAACCGTCTCATCTCTTCACTATTCATGGGCTCCATTGTACTTTTTAGCTCATCTCTTAACTAAGAGACAACACCTGCATCCCTCCATCTCTTAACCATCTCTTAACTATTCATTCAATTTCATTTTTTATTTTTAATTCTAACAAATTCAATTTTAATAAAAACACACTTCATTAAAATAAAATAAATATTACAATTTAAAAGCCTAAAAAATAAAATAAAAAATACATAATTTAAAATCCTAAAAAATAAAAAAAATACATAATTTAAAATCCTAAAAAATAAAAAAAATACATAATTAAAATACTCTAAATGAAACTATAAAAACTACTCATCAAAATGTGGTGTTTGGTACGCCGGCGGGGTGGTCGAGCCTTGGGTGCCCGGCGACGAACCGGGAGTACCCAAACAGTTGTACATGCTCGCCCAATCGTCGAACGAGTTCAAGTCGAACCCGCCGGAGCACCGCCTGCTGGAGCCGCCGCTGCTGGAGGTTCCATCGCCGGATATTTTTTCAACAATTTGAGAGCAGTGTTTGTGAGTAAAATGGAAGAGGAATGACAGTAGTGTTTGTGTGTAAAATGGTGAATGGGGTATGGAGTATATTTATAGAAGAATAAAAGAAAAAAAAATTTAAAAATTCGACCGTTTTGTTCCCAACGGTCATTTGACCGTTTGAATTTTTTATTATTATTAAATTCGAATTTTTTGAATTTATATAAAAAAAATTATTACGTCATAATTACGACGCCCACTCGCGGGCCGGCGAGTGGGCGTCACGCAATGCTCCAGCGCGCGCCACGTGGGCGAGCGCGTCGTCTCGCCAGCTCAAGGCCGGCCTCGCCGGATCGCGTCGCGTGACGAGATGTCTCGTCTCGTCTCGACGAGATGTCTCGTCTCGTCTCGACGAGACGAGCCTCGCAACGCTGTCTCGATGCTGGCTCGTCTTGTCGAGACGAGACCGAGCCCGCATCGAGTCAGCGTTGCGGATGCTCTCAATCTCTTTTTTAATCTACGTGCCGAAATTTCGTACTATGTAAATTCAAAATATTTCTCCTTATTTTTAGACTGTCATTTTTATTTAGAGTATATATTTATATTAATTTTCAAACAAATAATTTTCGCATAATGATTAATTGTCAGCTACAGGAGAGTGAATGTGATGGATGAGAGCTTGATCATGGATGATGTGAAGAAGCTCTGCTTTGTCTCCCTCAAGATTGCGCGGTGTGGTATTCTCTTCCCCTCTTCCTAATTGTTTTTTGTTAACCTAATTCTGGATTATGAATCTTAATTGGGGATTGGTGAACATTCACAAGTTTTTGCTTCGTGTTATTCGTTTCTGCGTATTTTGGATTTTACACGATTAGCTTCGGCAGTTTGAAACATTTAGGCTCTGATAAGTTTGAATTACAACAATGTGTTTGTGCAAAGTTCTAACTAAGATATTAGTGGAACACATATATAAAATGCTTGTATCTGATCACTTGATTGAAATGAGGACAAGTTTTAGAGATATTTGGTATCTAAACGCCTAAATGTTGGTATCTGATCTCTCCATTGGCACGACTGGAAATTACTTTAATTTTTTTGCTCGGTTGAGTATTTCTTAGGTTGTAGTTGGAGAGGGAATGTGGATTAGGAGACAGGTTTAAAAGGAACGCGTAACGGAAGTTTCGAGTATTGAATTGAGTGTTTTCATCGTAGAGGAGAACGAGGAGGAAGGAGATGACATCCTCTGTTCTTCAGCAAGTTTGGTGCATATTTCGGAATTTGGATAGTTGTGATGGGTGATTCTGTAGTTATCTTTACAGTGTTAAGTCATCACGGATTCACAATCCAACCGGAGGACTTATAATTGATCAACTTAAAAAGAGGGGGAGAATGTGGAAGATTAGGTGATTATATTAATTTTGATGCATTGTATAAAAATCTTACTACTAATAAACTTATTTCTACTAGAAGATTCAGGATTCAGATAATGAGTGACAGTTATGACATTTAGACCTGATTTGAAATTATTGAAACATTTGTACTAATCTTTAGACTGGGTGTCATTCTAAGTTCTAACATAACAAAGACAATAACAATCTGATTGGAACTGTAACCACATCTGATCTTAGCCAAAAAGGCAAAGAAAGGACAATCAGATTAGTGAAGTATAGAACAGAGAAAATTTAATCTATTTGGATATGAAGTAAATATATTAGTATGTATGATCCATGTTTTTGGTACAGTTTTAACAGCTTAATATGGTTATAACCCAACTGTTTTTCATAGCTAAGGGTATTTGATAGTACTGTATCTATCTGTGGATCTGGAACTTCAACAATATCAGTTTGATGCTGAACAATATACTAACATTTCTTACCATGATTAGTTAATTGCCTTGTTCAAATGCGCAATAATGTGATGCAATCTTACCCTTCAAGTTTTCTTTGATCAGGAATATAGTGCAATTGAACAAGGTGAATTCTCATTATGAGAACATCATTTTGCAGTAGTTTTGTGTGTATGACTTGGAAGCTTTTTCTTATTTACATGCTTGAGATCAGTTTTCAGGAGATCTGGAAAAGACAATTTGCTTAGGTGTAGTTATGTGCTACCAGATGGCATCACTCATATGAAGGGCTTTGTGAAAGATCTCGATTAAACAATGCGATACTTATCCTTGGTTGAAGATGAATCCCCTTCTTCCCCATGGCGTGAGTCTAGTGACAACCCCCCGCATAAACGAAACACTGACCCAACAAAAACAGCAGAGATTGATTTCTTCATAATGTTTAAACTCTATCTGTTTTCAAACTTTAGCAACTTCCCTTTCTGCAGGAATTATCCTTTGACGAATGAGCGGTTTCCTTGTCCCAGAGATGATATTTCGGCCGACTGATTTGGATCGGTCATAATTCTCCATATTTTACACTCGAACTTTAGACAAGTAATACTCGAGATTTAGGTCATAACATAATTATGCTTTGTTTTAGCTGTTCAGTTTTGTAGCAACAACCCAGAGCTATTACATAATTGATGAAGTCCTTTTGCTAACCATGTTTCTCAGGAATGAACAAGGCAGGACTCACGGAATGCATTGTTCGAGCTGTCAATTCGTGTCATCCTCATCTACACCCCGTGTTATATGAGAGGTAATGATTCTGTTTCCGCACCTGTTATGTGATACAATAATTATACTTCGACCTAAAATATTGTTCGGTTTTCACCAAATGAGTCTTTGTCTATGAAACACGAGATTTTAAATATGCATCGACTAAACGACTGGATTTCATGTTTGGTCACCCTTCTTACCCTTGAATTGTTTCCTACTTTGTAGGCCATGGAGGCGTACAAATCGAAATCCATGTGAGAACACGTCACCACTAATGAAGAGTAACATCGATGGTACCAGAGTCGAACCGAGGTATACCTTGAACTTAAGTGTAGAAGGGACTAGACATGGATTTGTCTCCCCAATGGATATGATGATTGTGATTTCTTACTTTAAATGAAGAAATTATTGAGATACTTATGGTTGTGTTTGAGAAGTGCAAATGTCCTATGTTGATATTTCAGGGAATGAGGTGACAACTCTTGATTTTGAATTATCATATAGTGTTTACTGCTATAGTCTTCTCACTATTAATTTTAGGGACTACTATTATTTTTTTTGTCCGCTTACAGACTGTTTGTAACAATAATATGTTACCTAACTAAATTCTGGATATGATACTGATTATGACATGACATAATAGACTACTATATAAGCTTTTATTAGTCCTGCTAGTGTCTTTACCAACATGAATAGTAGTTTGCTGGTCCAATCTTATAAATTTTTAATACTCTATTGGTCCGTCATTAACCGTCACATTTTTAAAAATGTGAAGCAAACCGGGTGAAAATATAGTAGAATATGAATTTTACTTTTATACTATTTTTTTAGAGAAATATGTGTTGAATCAGTTAATGAAGTGTGATACTATCAAATACAACTAATATTCAAATAAAGATATGTAAGGACAAATATTCTATAATATTCAAGTAAAATATGTAACGACAAACATTCTAAAATGACAAAAATGAAACATTGAATAGTGGATAAAGGTATAATATAGTGCTATACTACTTCAAATAAAGTAAAACAATGAAATTTAAAAATCATATTATGAATTTTTAAGTAGTATCTGATATGAAAGTGGATGAAAATCAATGGCGGATTAAAAACACGCAGAAAACAACAAATACAAAACCAGAACCGAAACAGAAAATAAACTAATATTGACTCGAATAAATAAGAGAGAAACAATCCTCTTAACGAGGACGTATCGAACTATCATTCAGAAAACATGATTCATGGACACTCACTCTAGACGAAGAATAGAAGTGAACTTAACCCCAAAAATTAAGGTGGAGCTATCGTACCATGAGGTTCACGCCATCTTTAAGAGTCGAATTCTTATTCAATAGACTTTTTTTAGCATTATGAGCCAAAGCTATGACAATCGACCCACAACCCATGTGGGTTCTTCCATTGTACAGAGACATTGTATACTATTTCATCAATCATCATAGACTATGAATCTCTGAGCATTTCATTGTGATGGGAATCTTTTCAGTAATGGGAAATTAAACTTTTTAGTGATGCTGTTCAAAAACTTTCTCAAACAATCTATTATAGCTGAAATGGGAATGTTACATGAAATAATTACGATTAATCAGTGTTGGTCCTAAAAAAATGATAAGTTTGTGAGGTATCTTTTGGAAATGTCGATTTCAAACATTGAAAAATGGATCTCAAAAATTTACTTCTACCTTAAATACTCGTATGGCATAAAACATAGCTACTATTTTTGGTTTCATAAATAACTAATAGCTTTGGTGAAAATGATAACTCAAGCTTTTGTTATATTTTTTAGCTTACACGCGAAAATGAATATATTCTTTTGTGATATTAAAAAAGTCAAATGGACGTATTGCCTTAAACATTATGCTGAATTTTGGTCATTCTTGTAATTTTGAAAATCAGCTAAAAAAATTATGAATTTTGGATTTGTTTTGAAATTATCACATGGTAAATTTGTTTGGTGAAATTAAATATGGATATGATATCCATGAAATCTTATAAGTGGATGTCACAGTTGTTCATGAGTATGAGTTAAGCAATGTCGTCTATTTATTTAGAAAATGACGTCCTTTGATAAAAAAAAAATTTGACGGATCGAATTTTTTTTTTATAAATAATTTTAAGAATTGTCGGCATTTTTTAGCACAAACATCTCAATGTCCATATGATCTTTCTAGTTCAAATATAAAGGCTAAGACCATTTCCAATAGTACTTTAAAATCCAATTAGAGTAAGTAGTTAGTGTCAGCGGTTGGAGACGCTCTAATCGTTTAAAAATACATAGACAGTAGTCTAATTCACGTCATTATTATCAATTTGAAGGGGTTAAAAATATAATTTCCCATAAAACATGAATTTCCCTCAAACTGAATCCAAGATGACATATCGGAATATCCAAATGATGTCGTCTTGGTCTAGGCATGTCGGGATATTTAAAACTGGACTAAAATGATATCTTTTTATAAAAAAATATATAAAAAGTTCAAACGAAATTTAAAAAAATTAATATAATTAATCACTAAAATGACATGGTTTGAATGTGCTGACTTGCCATTTCAAAATTTGTCATATCATCTTCACGTCATTTAAACTTGACACAATAAAAAATTGGCTGCTGAATAGGGATAATAACTCATTTAGAGACGAAATTTTATAAAAAAAAATGTACAATATCTTTTCATTGGATTCAAAACTAATGGTAAAGAGTAAACACTATAGACCTTCAAATAATTACAGTGAAAACTCTATTTGGTACGTATTATAATTATTTTTGCAATGAGAGCTTGTTATGTGGGCATTTTGTCATGTACGGAATAAATGAGACATGACAATTCAATTCATTTCCCATTTATGTGATATGACGCATCATTCGTGCACTAATTTCAGCAGAAGATCTGTATAACATCTGATGCTACAAAAATAAAATAAGTACTTAACTTTATTCATTTTAAAGTACAGTGTAATATTCTTGGTTAAATTATTATCTTTCTAAAAAATAAGTACAATAGGTGTTAATATAAAAATATTTTAAGATTGAATAAAAATATGAATTTATTACTACTCCATCCTTCCTTGAAAGTAGAACTATTTTCTTATTAGTCTGTTCCTAAAAAGTAGTACTCCTTTCGTCCCATAAAAATATGGGCAAGGGGAATGACATGGGGAATAAGAAAAGATTGGTAAAATAAGAGAGAGGAAGAAGAATGATATGGTAAAGTAGTGTTAGTGGATAGTGAGACCTATTACTAAATTGATAGTATAACTTTTCAAAAATGGAATTCACATATTTTTGTGGGATAGAAGAAAATAGAAAGTGCACATATTTTTATGGGACTGAGAGAGTATAAACTTTCTAAATTTAGAATAGTTAAACAACGCATTGCCCTTAAATATCATTTTATTTACAACTTATACTAATATACATTACTAAGAGCATCCACAATGGAACGGCCCCCTCCCAGAGGGCCCTTCCATTCCACGTCAGCATTTTACCCAAGGGCTTATTTCCCTGCAATAGAAGGGTCCTTCCAAAGGGCATATCCCACTTCCATTTCATTTCCACATCATTACTATTTTGTTTTAATCTTTTTGCACTTCTATATTTAATATGTTATCAAATTAAATAAATTTAAATACAAAAATATTAATACGTAAAAATCTTCGTTGTATACAATATTGAAAAGAAGAATACAATGAGATGCAAATTTAAATAAAACTAGAGAGAGAAAAATTATTAAAAAAATGAGAGAAGAAAAAGATGATGGCGGGACATGAAAGGGGATGTGGTATTTATATTAAAAAATATGGAATAAAAAAAAAAGAAATTGGGATCGGCCTAGGCCGTTCCAACTGCCATATTGGAAGGGCCTTGATAGGCCTTCTTCTTGCAATGGTTGGCCGATGGGGGCCGATCGGAAAGCCTCTCCATCAGCCAACCATGTGAACTTTCTAATGTGCGAATCACACTCTCCAATAATATTATATACATGTCATTTATCTCTTTCTTATCTCTTCTTACTGTATCAATTATATATTAAAATCTATATCAAACTAAACGTTCCTACTTTTTCTTGACAATAAAGTAAGTACACTATTATTAAAATTATAAAATACTCCTTATGGCTAGCTCAATGGTTACGTAGCAGTAGCATGTAGCTTTATCCAAAATTTTATGTCTTTTTTTTTTCTACAGTTCAACTCTTTAAATGCTTACCAAATTTCGAGGAATTTAATCTGTTTATAACGACATTAAATGAGTGGTCAACCCAGTATTGGGTAATTATTAAAAATCGAAGACCATTATATGATTTGGACATCTTCTATTTCAAGTTTTCAAACTATAGTAAGGAGTAAGTATTAATTATTTATATTACTGGTATTGTTCTAATGTTCGGTCTATACTCTATATTAATATCCACATTAGAAATATCAATTCCAAATTCTAAATCTACAAAAATCATGTCGCCTAATATTCGACGCATACTTTATATTCGTGTAGAACATTTAATTCCCTATATTCAGTCATGAAATTTGATTTCACTCCTAAAGTCTTCTACTATACAAATACCAGCACAAGGTTAAAAAATAATTTAAATCAAAAGTAGTATATATTTACAATATATATTGATTTATGTAGTAAAAAAAAGTAAAATTAATTGATAATTTTTCAGATAAATAATTATTCAGTCTTATATATGAACCACGAACTTCGAACGTCAGACAGCCTTAATTTGGCTAGCCTAGTCAAATGCCCTCGTCACCTCTTTCTAACCCCTGTATGAATATATGAATTTTTAAATATATCTAAAAATATTCATTAAATGCTTCTTTTATTAAATTCTCAAAATTACTCTATGGAGTATATATTTTTGCTTCATCCATTATGATTTCCTGGCTACATTTTTGTGCATCAAAAACCGGTTCTGTTTTTTTAATAATGTACCATTAAAAATAAGTGAATTAATTGCGATACAAATGGAATGAGAAATAATGAGCTATGAATGAAGCATGATTAGTTGAAAAATAATGTGGCAATAATGCAGACGAGATCTATATAAAATAAGTTAATTATTAGAAACATGATTATTGATTAGTAGAAAAATGAGAAACAAAGGAAAGAGGCTGCTCCCCAGCCATTTACACGTCAACTTCACATCACAATTGGGCATCCCACTAAATCCCCTCTAAACCTCTATAACCTTTTTTTAAAACTCCTACGTAAAGGAGAAAATTAGAAATGATGCGAAGAGGGCTCGAACTCGGCAATTCAAACAATAATGTCTAATCTCTTTGCCGCTAGGACAAAGATTCTGCACCTAAACCTCTATAACTTTGCACACTCCCTTGTTTCACTCTAAGTAGAATATTTCTGATTTGACACAAAATTTATGTAGTACTCACTCTGTTCTATGTTAATAGCCTGAGGGATGATCGTTGTGCACCCCAATGTAATGAACCAGCCTTTCAAAGTGTATGTTAACACGAACCAAAAATCCGTTTAATTATGTAATATTATGATTTTAATCATGCAACCTTTCTTATGTTAATGATTTTTGTACTTTTAATTCTATCGCATACTCAATTTATTTAATCGGAATATATAATGCTAAAACAAGTTATGATTAATACTCCTTCTACCGAAGATGCCCTACTTTTCTTTTAAATTTGTCCTAGTCAATAAAAACATTTTATCTCAATTTGATCATGTCTCTTACTTTTTCTTTCCATTTTACGCAAAATAAAATTGCATAAAATTCCGCTTCACCCAAAAAGGGATCGATCTCAAATGTAGAATGGTAAAAGAGGTAATAAGTGTACGAGATAAAGAAAAAGTGACGCGTGAGTGAGCTAAATAGCGAGCAACTGAACATGTAAGGGCCGGTCCATTGTTGATGCTCGGGATGGTCCACCACTCTCATATCTAGATTTTTGTGTATCAAGAAATGTGAAACATCAAACAAAGTAAAGGGTAGAGCTAGTACAAAAATTGGGAGGTTGTGGGGGGCAACATCACACCATCAGACAACCCCACTCCACTCTCCCCCCATCGCTAAAAAAGCATTTATTGCTTGCACCCAAAAACCAAATGCTAAAAGCCATCTCTCCCTCTACTCTCACCCCATACTACTCCTCCGCGTCTTCTTGGACTCTGCGCCGCGATTGTTCCTCTCGATTCTTCCCCAAATTCTGCTTTTCTCTTCCGGTTTTTGTTGATTGCGCCAACTGTTTGATAAATTGTCTAACTGAAGAAGAAGATGCCTAGGCCTGGACCCAGACCGTACGAGTGTGTGCGAAGAGCTTGGCATAGTGAAAGGCATCAGCCCATGAGAGGTTTGGTTATCCAACAGATTTTCAGGTAGTGGGTGTTGGAATTGCCTTGATTTTGAATTATTTTTGAAAATAAAAATGTGTTCTTTATGTGAATTTGTTGAAGTTTTTGGAAAAAATGTGTTCTTGAACAGGCTTGTACATGATAATCACTCTGCTGCAACTAAAAAGAACAGAGAATGGCAAGAGAAGCTGCCTCTTGTGGTCTTGAAAGCGGAGGAAATCATGTACTCCAAAGCCAACTCTGAGGTTTTCCCTTTTTTTTTGCTTTGGCCCCATTTTTGATTTGGTGTTGGTTGAGCTGAAATTTTCTATAATTGGTGTTTATTGATTATGTTTATGTGTTGGGTAGGCTGAATACTCGAATGTTGAGACACTATGGGACCGAGTGAATGATGTTGTTGATACGATTATTCGGAAAGATGAGAGCACCGAGACTGGGGAGCTTCTGCCACCCTGTGTTGAAGGTGGGGATTTTGTTCTCTGCATCTGTATCTCCTTATTGAGTTTTGAACATTGAGCTGAATTTTTTGCTATAATTGGTGTTAATTGATTATGTTTATAGTATGTTTTACTAGTTTGAATGCTTGTTTATCGCTATAGTTTAATCGTTGCTATGTGGAATGGAATGGTGTTTTGCAGCTGCACTTAATCTAGGGTGTGTACCGGTAAGGGCGTCAAGGAGTGAACGACACAACAATCCGAGAACTTACCTCAGATCTTCGTATCCAGAATGTAACAAAAGCATGTCTCCGAGATTCCTAAACGACAATGTGAATGAACAGAATCCTGATTTGATGCACGCTGCCAAGATGCCCCAACATGTGGATTCGTCTCGTTTAGTTTGGGAGTCTAACAACCGAATCACACCAAACAGTACTAACCAGCAGCAGCACATGGCTTCTTCATTTGAGAAGAAGCTTCATTGTATTGGCAATAGAAATGCTATGGAAATGGAGCGTAGTAATGCTTGGCTGAGTAGAAGCTCAGTGTACCCCTTGTACTATGGGATGGATTTCAAACCCGAGGTTTGTCAGTTGGGTTTTCAGGTAGCTCAAAAGTCGGACTCTGTCATTATTGGTGTGCCGGTGTTTTCATCACCTGCTGAACCTGCTTCCGAGGTTGGGTGCTTACAGAATCTATTCCCTTATGGCGAAGATAAGTTTTTTGGGAAAAGGGCGTGTGAAGTAGCTTCCAAGGATACCAAAGGGAAGGGACCTCAGGCCGGCTTTGACTTGTCCCTGAGGTTGGGACTCTTTTCTGATTCGAATTCAGGCAGGGAAGACAGCTCTGGTTTCGTTACTGATAGCCTTGGTCGTAGGTTATCTCCATATGAAGGCCTGCCCGTGGAGGAGTTCCCTTTCTTCCCTATGGAGCCTGCCCATAGCCAGACGTGGATGCAAAGAAGTAACCAGAATGAGGAGAGTGAGAATCAGAATGCGGAATTAGTTTCTAGAAAGCGTAAGCTATCAGTTATTGGAGATTTAGGAAATGACCAATTTTTCTGGTCAAAGGATTCAACTAACCGTTTTGTTGGTCAAATGAAAAGACCTGGTATGTAGAAATTTGCCTTCTTTGTTGTATTGTGCGATTATGCCTTTTCGAGAGAAAATGAAAAAGAAAATTGCAGATTGCATCTTTATGCAGTTGGAGTCTTTTATGCCACACTTCTCTGTCCGAGTTCTTGATAGGAAAGTATCAGAAGCAGTTCGTGAAAATTAAGTGACCTGCACTGGAGGTCCTACGGTAATGATATGTTACATGTTTTAAGATAATCGAATGGTCCTATTATTCAGAAATCTTATGTCTAGGGTTCATATTCTATTTATTATGCCTTTATATCAAGACAGCATCGGCAACATTAGATTGTAAGCATTCAATTATTCTGTAGCAAAAGTTATTCTTATTTATAGTGGTAGCTGAGAAAAAGCTATGAAGTTGCTAGTCAATTCATGATAGAAGAATAAATATTCGCCATACCTATCCACACTTCCACTTGTATCCGGCAGCAGTTCATCGTTTTACTTCTCATTCAGTTGACATATTACACTGTAAAGTTTTGCATTGTTAGGATGATCTTCTGTTTCCATAGCTGCTTTCTTTAACTATATGGACTGAATTTACGCCCGAGTAACCTCCTAGTGCCCAAATTAAGGTAGACTTGACCGGGTTGAATTCTTGGAAGGCTGAAGAAAGAAATTGATATAGTTGGTCACTAACTACTAAGGTAGATCTATTGCTGGTTTCTCCTTTTCTATGATTCATCATGGTGAAAGGTGGCTTATAACTTCTCTTTTTTCGAGTACTGTCACGTTCCGCCTGCATTTTCACCTCCACGTGAAAAGAAACGAGGGAAAGTCCTAGTAATAATGTGGAACTTGATGGATTTCTTGCATTTATATGTCATGTGTAGCAGAAGTTTTTATCCCATCATGATTATGCATCTTTAATTCATAGAAATTGTGCATCTTCTTCAGTGCATTATTCTTTTTACTGTTTGCTTGGACCATCAATGAATAGCCATTATCTTCTTGTAGCTAAATACATTTATGTGAGTTTGGTCCACTTTTTTTCTGATTGAGTGAAAAACAGCAATTGAAGTACAGAAGACAGAGGTAAACTGTTTTTTTTTTTTTTTTTTTTTTTTTGTTGAGGAAAACAGAGGGAGTTTGTTTTACAGTAGAAATTATGTATTGAATGTGTAGTGGGTTTGAAATGGTTGAATTATTAAGGAGTTGTATTGTTTCATAAAAGTGGAGAGTGGTCCTTCAAAAGGATTGGTTGGCATGTGTGTGTGTTTTGATGTCACTTTATGTTCCCAATTGCAACCCAACATTACATTTGGCAGAAGAGGTGGTTTTTCACTTTAATCAATCACACCTCACCTCAATTATTCTTTGCATGTTTCACCCATTTATTATACTATATTTTGTGGCCTTTATTTGTGTAAATTAATAGCCAAATAAGTTACAAGTCATTATGATGATTTTAATTTTAATTTTTTGCTTCTATGTGGTAGGAATTGATTTCATTAGGATGAAAACAAACATAAAATAGAAGACAACAAATAAACCTAACAAACTTTTTCCATGTTTTGGGTTGGTAAAGTAGATGTTGTGTTGGGTATTTCCATAACAGAGTGTAAGGTCATAAATAAAATTACACGGATTTAAAAATTTAATGAGGAATCAAAATGGTCAAGGATCATGTAATTATTGATGAGTTTTGTTGATAAAAGTGACAAAATATGTTGATGAACATGGACCGTGGGCCGTACCACACTTGCGTCCCAACCCGTGGCCTGGCGCGTTGGAGGGGAGGGAGACGCAGCTAAGGCCGTGTCTGGTGACGGAGGAGAGTCCCAGGCCGTGCCCGGTTGCGTACTGGGCCCCGGGGGCTGCAATTCAAATTTTTATTTTTATTTTTTAAAAAAATTGAATTTTTTCATGTTTTTGTATTTGAACCTTCATATTTTTATTTTCGAGTTGAGGAGAGGAGTAGTTGACGAAAATGGAAGTAGAAAAAGAAAATGAAAAAGACAGGAGGAGAAGAAGATGACTACATGGGAAGGGAGCAGGGGAATAAGAGAAAAGGAAAAATTTTAGGTTTAATACATTTAATGGGCTGGGCTTTATTTTAATTTTATGTATTTAAGTATTTGTTCAATTTTAATGGGCAGGATTTTTAATGATTTTTTTAAAATTTTGAATTTCTATGTTTGTAATTTTTAATTTTCGAATGAAGATGAATTTTTCGTGTTATAATTGCTCAACGTTTTCTATTTTAAGAGTAAAATAACTAGTTGTGAATAATGTAATATAATAGTTGGGGGGGCTGGATGAGACCTGCAAGATTATAGAAGTTGTGGACTGGCGCAAGGAAATGAGGATAATGATGACATGGATGAGACTTGAGGCTTGAATCCAGGACATGTTAAGGATACTCATTTTATAGCTATTGGATTACTATGATATTAAGTTGAAATAACTGACAAATTAATTATAGAATTGGTTTATGCGGAAAATGTTTTATTTTATCAGATTATTTGTGATTCGAATTAGTGTGAGTCAAAAACTTGGAAAAAAGGACTCACTAAAGTTTTTGAATTGGCGTGAGGCAAAAATTTGTAAAAAGGTTACTAAATCAAGTTTTGCACTTGGTGTGAGTCCAAAACTTGGAAAAAAAATACTACTGACTAAAGTTTTTCTAAAAAGAGAATCAATAGTAATTTTTTATCCCTTCTATAATAATTCGAATCATCGACTTATTGAAAAGACAAAAAGTATCTTACTACTAACTATGCTACGATTCCATCCACTTATAAACTAAACCGCCAGATTATTCTTTCCTTAAAACTAATGGCAATTTTCCCTAAATTAAATAAAACTACACTTAATACTAATAAGTTACAAGTATACTTATGCTGTGATTAATATATGGACATTTTGTTTAATTCAGTTCGATACATCATATGAGAATCTAAAATCCCAAGCGGCACTTGTTTTTTTATGGTTGATTGTAAATAGAGACGTTGGAGCCTATGATTATGGTCCATTTATAATTTCAGAGATTACTATATCTATATTTAGTTATATCATATGTATGAATAAAAATAATTCTTTTACCTCCAAAATATATATATATATATATATATATATATAGGTTTGTGTTAAAATGACAACACCTCTTAAAGTAATACTCCTTCCGTTCCCTCATAGTTGAGGCGGAATTTTTCGGCACGGAGTTTAAGAAATGAATATTGAGTGTGTTAAATAAATAGATAAAAAAGTAAGAAAGAGAAAAAGGTAGAGAGAATAAAGTAAAAAGTGAATAAAGTAGAGAGAATAAAGTAAGAGAGAGTAAAGTAAGAAAGAGAAAATAAGTTACTATATATGGAAATGACTCAACTATGAGGGAACTTCCCGAAATGGAAAAATGACTCAACTATGAAGGAACGGAGGGAGTACAATACCACCAATCCTAGCCAATCATTTGTACACATGGACGAATAATCAAGCCGCCATGTGGCAATCATAAAAATTAGTCAAGGGTAAATTTTCGCGGACCGCAATATCCAATACGCTAGATGCAATTTTTTTCCGCCTGCAATATCCAATACGCTGGACTGCAATCTATAGATTGCAGTCTAGTGTATTGGATATTGCAGTCTAGCGTTTATAATATTGCAGTCTAGCGTTGTGACTAGCGTGGTGTCGCAGTGTCATTTTAAAAGTGTTGTCATTTTAACGCACTCCTATATATATATATATATATCATATAAAATTAAGTATCTTTTATATTTAATCACGTTTTTATTCAAAAAAAAATCCATCCTCTAATTATTATTTTCATCAACCATTTTTGAATTTTTCTCTTTCGCAGCCTTTACTACAGTAGTATTATCTCGCAGCAACTTATGACAAAGACCGCATGATTATGAATTAGGAGTACTATAAATTACTACAACCTTTGAAAATGTTACGGCCAACGAATCATGATTTATTATACATTACATCCTTTTAATACAACGAAAGATAGTGACAAACAAGAAAGAGAAAGATAGTCAAACAAACAAACACTACTATCCTAGTACTCCCTCCGTCTTAAATAGCATTCACAATGGGTTTAGGCTAGCCACAAACACCTCCGGCCATATCATCAGCACTAAAATACTTCCTGCCACATCATCAGGACAAGCAGTGGACAAGCAATAGGCTAGATATAGGCTAGCCACAACAAACAAAATAAAAAAAAAAAACAACTAAATTTATGGAATTAAACACAAAATACGGAATTAAATTTACGACACATATACAGAAAAATTCATTAATTTCATTTTTTTAAAAATGTACATTAACTAAAAAAAATTACATAATTAAAAAAAATCGGGCTTCCACACACGAGCCCCCGCCTCACTCTACTCCTCACTAATTTATTAAAAAAGTACATTAAAAAATGCAATAATTATATGTAAATTAAAAAAAAGTACACCTAAAAATAGTTACATACTTAAAAAAATTCATAAAAAAATATACATTAAAAATGCAATACAAAATGCATAAAAAAAATACATAAAAAATACATTAAAAAAATGCAATAAATAAAAAAAATTCATAAAGAAATATATTTAAAAAAATGCAACCGGCTAGCCGAAATTGAGCCTACTATGGCTGCTAGCGCATCGGCAAGCGGATCGGCTAGCGCCGCGATCGGCTAACCTATCCGCTAGCCTCCATTGTGGATGCTCTAAGATAGCTGTGGCATTTCTTTTGGACACGAAATTTAAGAAATTAATTTATTACAGATTAAATGAAGAGAGTAAAGCAAAAAATAAAATGAAATTTTTCCTAAAAAAAAGAAATGATTCAACTGTCTTGAGACAAACAAAAAAGGAATACTACCTCCGTTTTTTAAAAATAGCAACTCTTTCCTTTTTTTGTCCGTTCCTTAAAAATAACAACTTTCAAACTTTCCATTTTTGGAAAATTTTACATCATTAACAAAGTGGACCCCATCATCCACTGAACATTAATTTCATTATTTTTTTCTCTCCCTCTCTCTTACTTTACCAATTTTTCTCCCCTTCTCTTTTATTTACCATATTACGCATTAAAACTCGTGCCGTTTCAAATCTCCCTATTTTCAAAAAACGAAGGTAGTAGTATATAAGGAGTATGTAAAATAAAATATGGTAGCAGTCAATACCCCCCCTGAAAAAAAGAATAATTATGTGACAATTAATCCCCCTCACTATATAATGCTACAATCCGATCAAATTAAGCCAAAAAATGTCGACGGCAGATGAAGAAGCGCGCAAGATAGCGATCGAATACGCTTCCGGTGCGGTGCTTCCGATGGTGGTGAAAGCCGCCATCGAGCTCGATCTCTTCCAGCTCATCCACAATGCTGGCCGCATTTCGGCAGCTGAGCTCGCCGCTCAGCTTCCCACGACCAACCCCGGTGCTGCGGCCACGCTCGAAAAAATCCTCCGCCTCCTCACCGGCCACTCCATCCTGAGCTGCGAAGGCGGAGACGAGCGGCGCTACGCTCTGTCGCCCGTCGGGAAGTTCTTCATCAAGAATGAAGAAGTCGGGTCGTGCTGCGCTGCTTCTTTGATGACCCAAGATAAGGTGCTCATGGAGAGCTGGTAAGTCACTTTCATACTTTTCGGGAACAAAACGGATATAGTATTAATTAATTTTGATATAAAATACTCCCTCCGTTCCACTTTTAGAGTCCCGGTTAGAATATTCCATAAATGGTATTAGGTCCCACATTCCACTAACGTTTTTACACTCACATTTTATTATAAAATTAATATAAAAAAGTAGGACCCACATTTCATTATCTTTTTTCATCAACTTTCCTTTGCATTTCTTAAAACCCGTGTCAAATTCAACCGGGACTCCAAAGTGGACGGAGGGAGTAGTATATAAGGCTTCCTTTGGTAGGAATTGGAGGTGTGGAATTGGAATTGAAGCCTTCAATTCCAAATCCAGTGTTTGATATTATAAAAATTCTTAGATTTGGAATTGAAAATCCTTCAATTCCAAATCAAAAGTAGTGGAATTCCAAATATTCTCACACATACAGACGCACACACTCACATTTCACTCACTACACACACTTCATACACTACACACACTCACACTACACACACTTCATACACTACACACACTCACACTACACACACTTCATACACTACACACAATTTCACACACTACACACATTTCACATATTTCACACAATTTCACATATTTCACACATTACACAAACTACACACACTTCACACACTATACACATTTCATACACACTACACACATTTCACACACTTCACACAGTTCAAACATTTGAACTGTGTGTAGTGTGTGAAGTGTGTGCACTGTGTGTATATTTAACAAACATGTCAATTCAATTCCATATCAATTCTCATTTTACCAAACATTGTATTTGGAATTGAATCTTCCAATTTAATTCCATAGAATTCCAATTCCGTATACCAAATGGAGTCTAAGTCGGACTTTTATTAGTACAACTTATTAATTTTGCTCCTTTATCTTTTATTATTATTTATATTCTGATCAACTTATGTTCTTTCAGCTCATCATTTTTTAGCTTGAGCGTTTACTATCTTATAATTTAATGATTAGGTATCATTTAAAAGATGCGGTGTTGGAGGGTGGAATTCCTTTTGAGAGAGCACATGGAATGAGTATATTTCAGTATGCATCTAAGGAGCCAAGATTAAGCAAGGTTATAAACCAGGCTATGGCTGAATCTGTTTTTATGTACAAGAAATTGATCGAGGTGTACAACAATTTTGAGGGGATTGGAACCGTAGTTGATGTTGGTGGTGGAACTGGAGCATTGCTTAGCATCATCATTTCCAACAATCCTTCCATTAAGGGTATCAATTTTGATTTGCCTCATGTCGTTCAACAAGCTCCATCTTACCCAGGTCTATTTCTCTCTCACTCACTCATGTTTTTCCATTTATATATACATGTATCTAAGTTACATATTATATGGGTTCAGGTATAGAGCATGTCGGAGGAGATATGTTTGTCAGTGTGCCCAAAGGAGATGCAATTTTCATGAAGGTACATTATAAAGTTCATTCTGTTATAATTTCAATCAAAAGAAACAATAAACGAAGACAAAACAGTTCCAAGATTTTACGTTGAAAACTCGGAGACAAAAAAAATTAGGGTAACAATCATTATAGACTTTTTTTTAAGGTTTGGTGGCTAACAGAGAATAAATACACAATTTAATGGCCTCCCGGGCCTAGTACAATAAATAATAAAGAGAGAGTAAAGTGGATAGTGAAATAAAGTAAGAGTGATTGAATGTTTTGTTTTTATACAAAAAAGGAAATGACTAAACTTAGTTGAGATATCCCAGAAAGGAATACGACTCAATTTAGTTGGGAAGAAGGGAGTACTACTATCCACAATTAATATTATCTTCTTTCCAACTTCTCCACTTTGGTTTCGTTACGTGTTTTAAGTAATGTAAACGGAAGTGGATTAAAAAATTAATGGAATATGAGTCCCATATTTATATATTAGTTTTATGATAAAACGTGAGTAAAATGAGTTAGAAGAATGTTCTTTACTGTAAAAAGTAAAAGTGCATAATTAATAGAGGATGAAAAAAATGACAAAAATGAATAATTAATAGGCGACGCAGGCAATGGTAATGATCTCTTTTTTATTTATCCATCTTTCGACTCAATCGTTTTATTTTATCAGAATGTTCTGCATAATTGGGACGACGAAAAATGTGTGAAAATTCTGAAAAACTGCAAAGAATCTCTATCAGAAAACGGGAAAGTGGTAATTGTCGAAAGTGTCCTTTTGGAGAACCCCAAGAGTGGGGAAACTGCAGTGGAGTTATTGAATTTGCTGATGTGGAGCTACAATGCGGGAGGAAAGGAGAGGACAGAAGCGGAATTTCGCATCTTGGGAAAGCAAGCTGGATTCCAAGGATTCCGCGAAGTATGCTGTGCTGCTGGTTCTTGGTTCATGGAATTTTATAATTCAAGTGCTGAATTTCCAATATAAAGGAGTTCTTGATTTTGTTTGTGTTTACCTTTTCGATTGGAGAACATTCTCAATCAATAAAAATAATAAGTTTGCTTTTATAATGTGTGACATGCAATCTCATGTATTGTAATTCATTGGTATGTACCAATGACTTCATTTGATAAAAACAGTAATTTGTGATTTAATTATTGAGTTATTTAATCGTGCACGTAACTTCCACCGAACCCCATTTTACATTAAGTTGGAATAATTTTATTTAATTATAGGAATGTGTTTTATACGGAGAATGTATTTATTATACTCACTTATTTAGATTATTCATTCACTTAAAAAAAGTTAAATAAATGGCTATGATTCGAATTGTTATGAGTTGAAACTTGGAAAAAAGACTTAGTAAAGTTAAATCTACAAAGTAAATTAAATTATCAAGCAGTGCTTTATCCTAATAAAAAGTTTCTCCTACAATACATGCATGGTGTGGTTTATGTGTGAAGATTTTGTTAAATTCAATTCGATACATAGGGTTGATTGCAAAAAGAATTGCAATACTCATAATTTTCTCATGTAAATTTGATTTTTGGGGAACAAAACGGTATCGTTGTGAATATCAAGAACTATTTATACTTCGACCTTTGAAAATGGTACTACCTCCGTCCCACATTAAGTGTCACATTTCATGTGGACACGAGTTTTTAAAAAATATAAAGAAAATTGAGTTGAATAAGTTAGTGGATTATGGATCCCACCTATATATATTAGTTTTATAATAAAGGGATATTGACATGTAATATCACGAAACTTTCAAAAAGTTGGGTTTTTTCCACGAACTTTAAAATTGGCAAATAATATCACGAACTTTACCCCTAGTTTGTTTTTTCCCACCAATGAAAAAATTCTCACAAATAATATTATGATACGAATTTGTTTTCGCAATTTCTCGACAACAATTTTGAGAGCTTCAAGTTTTTCAATCTTTGAAGATAGTTTTTCTTGAAGCACACCCTACAAAATTGTTCTTCAATCTATTAAAATAACATGAATTTTTTCATTGGTGGAAAAAACAAACCGGGGGTAAAGTTCGTGATATTATTTGCCAATTTTAAAGTTCGTGGGAAAAACCCAACTTTTTGAAAGTTTCGTGATATTACATGTCAATATCCCTATAATAAAATGTAAGTAGATTGGATTGGTAGAATGTAAGGTCTATTTATCATTTATGATAAAGTGAAATGTGACTCATATTGTGAGACAAACCAAAATGATAAAATGTGACACTTATCGTGGGAAAGGAGATAGTGAAAAATAGTGACAAAAAATCAATTATTTGTTGCAGAAGTCATAAATGTATAAGGACTCAAGAATCGTTATAAATTACGATACAACCTTTGAACATAGTCAAAGATAGGGACATAAAAGAAATTGAAAGATAGAGACAAAAAGAGGTACTCTCTCTGCCCCGAGACAAAAAGTCATAAATGTATTAAGATAGCACATTTTCTTGGCCGACACGAGATTTTAGGAGTTATTGGTTAAAGTGTTTAACTGGAGAGAAAAAAGGAGGATGTAAGTATTAAAATAGAGAGAAAGAAAGATACATATTTTAATAAGAGTGAGAAAAAATGGTTAAGTGTATTAATTGGAGGGAAAAAGTTTCAATGGAAATGTGTCATCTTAGTTGGGACAAACTAAAAAGAAAAACGTGTCATCAGTTGAATGGAGGGGGTATCAATATTTTTTGGGTTAGTCATAAATGAATAACGAATCAGCAATAATTATAGATAACCTTTGAAAATTATAGTGAGTTAGTCATACATGAATAACGAATCAAGAATTATTATAAATAGAGTGAACTACATAAATGGTATCTGATCTTTTATTTTCGCACATAAATGGTACCTGATCTTTATTTTATATCGTTTTTTATACCAATAAATCACATTTTTGGTACTTAATGCAATTTTCACCCTAAAATGCCCTCTAAACAAATACATATTTCCATTTGTGTCATTAAGATTATTTTGGACATACAAAATTAAATACCAAAAGTGATATTATAATTTCTTCTCTCATTTTTCTCACTTTTTATACTATTATTATTAATTAATATTAATATTATTATTTTAATATTATAAATTAATAATTAATTTATTTTTTAATATCATTTAAATATACTTAATTATAATTATAGTTATAATTATATTTAATTATTATAAATATTATTGTTATAATACTAAAAGCTAGGTGTAATTAAGAAATGAAATTCATATAATTGTTTAAGTTATGAATAATTATAATTATAGTTATAATTATATTAAATTATTGTAAATATTATTGTTATAATACTAAAAGCTAGGTGTAATTAATAAATAAAAATAATATAATTATTTAAATTATGAATCATACAATATTATATAATAATAATAATAATAATAATAATAATTATTATTATTATTATTATTATTATTATTTACATTAAATTTGTAACTAATCAATATAGTATTAATAAAAATTTAAAATTATGAATTGTATTCGTAATGATATTAAGAGTTGAATATTTTTAGTTAGGTGTTTCAACCCTAAAATGAGTATAAAATAATTAAATACAAAATATTTAATTGATTTAAATATTTTAAATAATTAATTTAATTAGGTGTTTTGTTCTTGATTTATATTATGAATGCAATTATATGTATGTATAAAACACTAAAAAGAAAGAAGAAAAAGAAGAGAAAAGAAAAAAGAGGAAACATAAATTAAGAAGAAAAAGGAAGATAAAATACTAATAAGAAAGAAAAAAATGAAGAAGAAAGAAAGAAGGAGAAACTAAAGAAGAAAAAAAGAAATAAGAAATGAAGAAAAAAATAATCACATGTTTGGTATACTATTTAATGAAATTTTTTAAAAATATCCTCTATAACAAAAAAATCACAAGTTTGGTACCTAAGGTTATTTTTATCACTGAGGTACCAAAAATGATATAAAATAAAAATCATGTACCATTTGCGTGCAAAAGTGAAAGATCGGGTACCATTTATGTAATTCACTCTTACAAATAACCTTTAAAAATGGTGAGAGATCAAGGGTCAAAGATAGTGAAAAAAAAGAGACTATCAATAGTTTTCGGAAGTAAATGTGTTACTGTAAGTAAAACGATATATTTTTCAAAAATATGAAAATCTATTTTTTAAAATATATTTTAAATAGGTAAACCTCGTACTCTAGTTATTTATTTATTTGACTTTGTACGTATTTTTAAAACTCCCAACAAGTCCAAATGAATCCAAAATCAGCGGACGAAAAAAGTGACTCAATTAAAGCCCGGCCCCAGCAACCACGACAAATGTAAATGTTTCACTAAAATTGCACACTAAATTTTCTCACAAAGATTATTCAATCCTAGTTTGGAATATTATGCCGACTCCACTCACAACGATAATGATGGATTTTATTTTCCATTCTCCATTCATCCACGAAAAATTATTTGAAAAGTAACGATATGAGATTAAATTTAAATTTGATAAAACAAGAGATATATAAAGAGAGAAAAAAAAAAAGATTCAAGATTATTATTGAAAAATGAAAAATTTACCATAAATAAATAGCCACTAATTTTTGTAGGGAATCAAAAAAGAATTACTTATTAAGTCCATGAAAGTGACACAGTTCCAATTCCTATATTTGGTCATCACATTAATTATAAAACTAATTTATTGCAGCAAATTCCTATATTTGGTCATCACATTAATTATAAAACTAATTTATTGCAGCAAAAGGCATTCGCTGCCAGAAGCCCATCTCTCAAGGCCGTACACTTTATCTGAGAGATGAAAGCAATTTAGTAGGATTCGAACCTAAACTCATTGCAGCAAAATCTGCTCCTCCGTTGCTAACTGCGCTACGCCCCTGCAGGCATAAAACAAATTTATAATCCTATTTGGTCGTCAAATTAAATATTCCATTTGCCAAGATACGCCGTCTACTTTTCCTTAGTGATAAATACTCCAAATAGTCCACACAAGTTACCTAAATAATATCCGACTTACATAAATAAATAAATAAAAACTCGTGATAATAATCCCCTTCACTATCTAAAGCCATAATCGATCAAATTAAAACAAGCCAAAAAAAAAATGTCGACGACCGAAGAAGAAATGCGCACAATAGCAATTCAATACGCTTCCGGCGCGGTGGTTCCGATGGTGGTGAAAGCCGCCATCGAGCTCGATCTCTTCCAACTCATCAACAATGCTAGTAACATTTAGGCAGCTGAGCTTGCCGCTCAGCTTCCGACGACCAACCCCGGGGCTGCAGCCACGCTCGACAGACTCCTCCGCCTCCTCACCGCCCACTCATTCCTCAGCTGCAGCCTGCGCGAGGGCGGAGACGAGCGGTGCTACGCTCTTTCGGCGTTGGGAAAGTTCTTTGTAAAGAATGAAGAAGGCGGGTCGTGCTGTGCCATTTCACTAATGACACAAGATAAGGTTCTAATGGAGAGTTGGTAAGTCATAAATTTATTTTGGTATATTTTAAATTTTAAGTTTGAAATGTCTTGAAAAAACAATTTGGTTAACGAATCACACAAATATCAATTAAAAAGTCGATAATGTTACTGGATTAAAGGTATTTCCGTTAACGCTAAAACGTACACATGCATCAGTCATGGATGATAGTAAGAGTAAAAGCATGTCTCTATGTGAAATAATGTCTCACTTTGTCAGTTTGATAAGTACGCTCACAGTTTAAACTGCTATTTATAGTATTTTTCTATTTTAAGCAAGTGAATCTACACTTCACTAAAACAGTACACTCGTGCACATCATATTATAAATTTTTTAAAAACTAGAGTCAAGTAAGAATGTTTTTTTTTTTAAAATCATAAAGGAATTGAATATAAAACAATCAATATTTGTTATGATTAGGTATCATCTAAAAGATGTTGGAAGGTGGGACCCCTTTTGAGAGAGCACATGGAATGAGTATATTTGAGTATGCATCTAAGGAACCAAGATTAGGCAAACTTTTGAACCAGGCTATGTCTGAATCCATCTTATTGTACAAGAAAATGATGGAGATATACAATAATTTTGAGGGAATTGAAACCCTGGTTGATGTTGACGGTGGAACTGGAGCATTGCTTGACATCATCATTTCCAACAATCCATCCGTTAAGGGCATCAATTATGATTTGCCTCATGTCATTCAACATGCTCCATCTTACCCAGGTTTTCTTCTGCGTCCCTTTATAGTTAAGGCGTTTCTTTCGGGCACGAAGATTAAGAAACTGTAAATGTTAAATAAATTGGGTGGAGAGAGCATAAACTTTAAAGATCAAGTGAAAATAAAGTAAGAGAGATAATAAAATAAGAAAGATGAATGTATTGCTTTTGCCAAAAAGAAGAAGACATGACTGAGCTATAGTGGAATAACCAAAAAGGATTACGAACCAACTAAAGTGGGACAAAGAGAGTATCTGTTTTGTGTACAACGGATTAAATAAGTTGATTATGACAAAATTGTGTGAACCGTGGAAAAAAAGTAAGAGAGAAAATTAATTATGGTAATCATACAAATGTGAGCGAAATTTAGCTCACATCATAACATAAAAATATCAAAAGTTTCATACTAAGGTACCCTACGCATTTAATTTAATAATTTTGTCTTATTATATTCTAGATCCGCGATAAGGTTTGATTATGATTTGAATATATCCTGTATATTATGTAAGTGACATAAAATTTGGGTCCAGGTATAGAGCATGTGGGAGGAGATATGTTTGTTAGTGTGCCCAAAGGAGATGCAATTCTCATCAAGGTACATTATTGACTCGTTTACTTTTAGTACGACGTTTTATAAATAAAAAAATCATGTTTAATTCCGAAGCATCAATGCAGAATGTTATGCACAATTGGGGACAGGGGCGGACACACATAGAAGAAGGGTGGGGCTTAAGCCCTTACCCAAAATTAATTTTTTTTGTTTTTTCTACTTCTAAAGTCTTTTATATTTCTGAAAAATCATCTATAGCCCTTACTAAATAAGTGTCTAGAAGACTAAATCATCAAAAATTATATGATAAAAGGGCTGAAATAAATCTGAAAATAAAAATTGCAGACAAAAATGGACAACAATGGCCGCCGGGTGTTTGTGAAGAAGATGATTCAATTTATAATATAATAATATTATTAGTGTCTCAAAAACTGTATTATATTATTAGTGTCTCAAAAACTGTGTCAATTTATTTATGAATTAAAATATAAGTAAAAGAGTTTTCTTAATTGTTCATTTATTGTTTGAAATTAATAGTGCTACTATTCTTTTCCAATAACCGATACAACAGATAAAATCATGAAATACATGTTGGTTTTTTTTTTTCTCTCTATGCTTGGTATCACAAATTGCATAGCACAGAGTAATAATTTTCCTTCAAAATTCATAAACTATTTTCAATAGTGTGTAATCCCTGTGTTCCAATAAAATTGATACAAGTTTTTAATAGTGTAATATTATTTTTATGTACTATTCTTTGTGTGTGATTTTTAATAGTGTAATATATTTTTTTATGTACTATTTTCGTTGTGTAAAAGAAAATAATTTTGAAACAAAGCAAGTTTTAATGTGCAATTTGTAAAATAAAAGAGGATTAAAAGAATATTATTTAAATGTTATTAGTGGAGGACTAATAAAATAAAAAGAGTATTTACTATTCTGGAACGAATAAAAATTAAAATTATGTCTGTTTTTATTTACTAGTGTTAACACCCATGCTATGCATGGGACAAAAGAGTTTAAAAAAATAAATATAGAAAAAAATGAAAAAAATAATATGTGTAAGTAAAGACCAAAAAGTAAAATCAGATAATTTGAAAATCCTACTTACAATATTTGGACAATCATCTAATTTTAGTCCCTTAACCCCCTAGAAATCTACTCCCTCCGTATTAAAAAAATATAAACATTTAAAACAACATGAGTTTTAATGCACTATTGGTAAAGTAAGTGAGAAAAATTAATAAAATAAAAGAGAAGAAAATAAAAATGAGTAAAATAAGAGAGAGAAAATAGATTAAAGTACTTTAAATCAAATATAAAAATTCAAATACACTTTTATAGAAAACGTTTTAATAAACAACATAATAATAGGCCATGACTGAAAACATGCCTTTTAAAAATAGGCTAACATGAGCAAGCAAATACTAAAATACAGTAAAATTTTCACAATTAAAATACTCGCTTTAACAGAATTTAAGTTCAATAGATAATAATACCTATGGGTATATATCTTGAACAAAATATGATAAATACTATATTAATTATATCTACAAATATTTATTACAACAATTTAGTTATTGAGTTTAATTACCAATAAATAATATAAAAACCCTTAAAGTTGAAATTGTAGTTAGTAGTAGTACTTATTATAATGTCTCAGCTATTTTGGCATAACTCGAAAGGAACAAAAAATTGGTGATTAGCTTAGTCTGGTTGATTTATTATAATTAAAATAAAAAATTAATAATAATAATATTTTATAAAATAATAAATTATATAAGTATACTAAAAAGATTGATGAAAGCATAATCAAATATACTTTAAAAATATATATTATAAGCATTTATTATAATAATTTTTTAACAAACTAATTTTTTCATTTAAGATTAACAGGAGTACTATAATTATTTTATAATTAAATATAATTAGTGTCGTAGACCTTATTATAAATTAGTTCTCGAATAATTGGAAATTAACTACATATATATACTTAAATTTCATATTCAAAATTTACAATAATCCAAAACGCATTAGAGTTGTAACTTCTCTAACAAAATATAATTAGTAATATAAAACTTATTATAATTAACTTTTACAATCAATTGGGAACTAACTCCATAAATACATCAAGTGAATATTCGAATCTCACTATAATTATAAAATGATAACTTTTGAAATTTTAGGTTTGGTATTTTAGTTTTTTCAATATTAATATATTATTCTTTATTTACTTATAATCATATTAATTTTTTTTTACTTAAATATCAACAATCTTTAAATCTTATTCTAACATAATAGTAATTAAATTTTGTTATAATTCGAAACTTTCATTAATTAATTTATGTACTTTAGTTTAATAGTATTACATTTATTATCACAAAAATATTATTAGTGTGTGATATTAATTGAGAAATTGACTAAGTTTATTACTATTCAGTACAACACAAATTATTGTTGCATACTATATTTTATTAACAATTATTTTTGGCCATGGATATTGCTTTATTTATTTTAATCTTGTCATGGATATTGCTTAATTAATTTTTGGCCATGGATATTCCTTAATTATCAAAATCTTGTCACTAAAATAAATAATTTTAAATAGGGTATTTCATCAAATCATAGTATACTTGGAAAATATTTTCATCGTAATTAAATAAGGTGTTTCATCTAACATGTTTCTTGTTTATTTTTATAATTATCATTTATCTACCTCAATATATTTATTTTTAATATTACAAATTTAATATTAAGCTTCTATTGTCATAACTTCCACAACAAAATTTAATATTTATTTTTAATATTACAAATTTAATATTTATCCTTGTAGTATTTTTAATACTTAATGTGTGATATAGCATGTATGTGTAAAGTATTATATTTTTGTTAACCTTGTCATATCTATTTAATTTAATTTTATTATTTTACATAAAGAGTACACTCACAACAAAAATTATTTTGTCACAATGTTATCCGATGAGTATATCTCCTCATTTTGTGTAGTTATTTTTTTAACATTTGTTGAATAGAGTATATAATATCATTGTGCTGTGCAAGTTTAGGGAATTTATTTTTTATTTCCTCTAAATAAAATTATAGCAAAATTTTATAATGCTCTCTTAATAACAATCCATAAGAAAAAACTAAACATCTCAATAGAAAAAAAAAATTACAACAAATATTATACTCCCTCCCTCTGTCCCACGTTACTTGAGTCATTTCTTTTTTGCATTTGTTTTGAAAAAATAATAATAAATAGTTAAAGTGGAGAGAAAGAAAAGTAACAAAGAGAATAATGCAGAGAAGAATCTTAACTATAGTATTCTCACATTTACTTTATTTTTTCTCCACTTTAACTATTTAATATTATTTTTTTAAAACGAGTGCGAAAAAGAAGTGACTCAAGTAACGTGGGACGGAGGGAGTATTAAGTACCAAACTAATATTCAACACTATTGGTTTTTATGACTTAGCATACTTATGATGTATGGCCAAAATTTAAATAAATATTAGAATTATTTATGATAAAATAAATTAAAATCAATTTAGTTCTAACTATTTTATACTAAATTTAAATGTAGATATATTTACAAATTATATATCTTAAATATTAAATATACATTTTAAATATAATTGTAAAATAGTTTTAATATAATAAAGGGTTGTAAAAATATTTAATATATTAATATATAAATCTAGTTATTTATTTAGAAGAATTTCATTTTAAAAATACATAATCATAGTCTAATAAAGTAAATGTTGAAATTGAACCTATATCTTTCTCTCTCCTCTCTATCACTTTGTTTCTCTCCCTAATCGGCGCCGCCTCAACCACCGCCGTGCTGACCTAGAACCGCCGCCCGCCGCCACCCACTGCTCTCTTTTCTTCTCTCTCAAATCGGCGGCGCCACGACAACGCCCGCCCAGCCGCTCCACCACCGTACCTCGCCAGCTAGTCCGCGAGCTTCACGCCCGCCGCCGTCCACTGCTCTCTCTTCTTCTCTCTCAAATCGGCGGCCCCACGACAACGCCCGCTCCACCGCTCCTTCCTCCGTGTAAGCTTTTACACCACATCACCATTTACGTCCTTGTAAGCGTGCTTGAATCTGGACCTCTACGACATAAAACTTTTCTATAGTAAGAGCATCTCCAATGCTAAATAGGCCAGCAATAGGCTAGCCATTCTCTCTCCCTGCCACGTTAGCAACACTAAAAATCCACCTGCCACATCAGATTTAGGCCAGCCATAGGCTAGCCATAGGCCAGCCTAAAAATAATTCAAAATATACTACATTTACGGAATTAAAATTACGATTAAATTACGGAATTAAATTTACGACACATATACGGGAAAATTAATCCATTCCATTCAAAAAAAGTACAAAGATTTAAAAAAAATAAATGATTTTTTTTTAAAATAAAAGGGCTTCCACACACGAGCCCCGCCACTCTCTACTCCTCATCGCCGTCGCCGCCGCCGCCCCGCCACCCGTGGTATCCGTGCCCACGTCGGAACCCCCTAGCCGTGCCCTCGCGACATCCAAATCAACCCGCATGCTCTCGAGCATCGAGTGAAGAAACATCTTCTCCGTGGGGTCAGTGGTGGTCCTCCAATCTTGGAAGACCTTGTACATCTAAGCCCGCGTTTGGTTACGCGAATGGAGAGTGTACTTGAGTGGGGCGGGTGGGATGGCGGAGGACCGGACCTCGCGGGGCGATAGGGGGGATCCGTCCCTCGCAGCCCGTTGCGCCCGCTTCTGTCCAACCGGGCGAGGGCGACCAGCAAATGAAGGAGGGGATGGAAACTCCTCGGCATCCGGGGGAGGTCGTGGGATCCGCCGCTGCTTGCTGCTTGTGTAGTCACCGGTATAGTTCGGCCTCGCTTCTTCGGCCACCCGGCGTCGCACCCCGTACGGAACTTCTCGGAGTCCTTCCGGCCCAACAAAAAGCACTCCCGAAGTGGAACTCCTTGTACGTCCCCGCCAAGGGGAACTGACTCTCGGCTATCCTCCGGACGTCCTCCTCATTACGCCCCCACTAGTGAGCTGACGGAGGGCGTTGGCGTACAACGCCAGCGGCGGCCGGCTGCGGCCACGATGCGCTCCCACCCCTTCCCGGACCTCCTCCCGCTGAAGTCCTTCCCGTGCGGGCAATGCCTCCTGTAGGCAGCTCTAATCTTCGCCCACATGTTGACGACCCGCTGGTTGTTCGCAACCAGCGGATCATCGCACACCTCCAACCACCCCCTGGCCACCCCGGCGTAATCATCCTCCGTCCACTTCCTCCGGCCGGGGTGTCGTCAACAACGGGCTGCGACGACTCGCCGACCGCCTTGGCCTTCCCCCTCGTCTTCTTCTTCACCGCGGCCCGTCCCGCCTGGAGCGGGAGGGTCCGGATCGCCGAGATCGATCCCCATGTCATGCGATGACAAAAGGTCATAGCCAGATGAACTGCGTCTCCATTGGGGTCGACGTGTGAGACGAAGCCATCAAAAAATCCAAGAGAGGGACGATAGACCGTGTCCCCCCCGGTGACCCACTTGCATCCCCTCCTCGCATCCCGGGATGCATACCGTGCTGCATCCCCCTGCATCCCTCCACTGCCACATCATCTGCTGCCGGCATCTGCTGCTGCATCTGGGGCATACTTCCCCATCCCGGCGGCGCCGCCCCGCCGCTCCCCGCCCCCCGCCCGGCATCCCCCACGGCATACCCCGGCATACCCTCCTGGTTCCCCCCCGCACCCCCGGCGCACCGACCATCATCCCCATCAAGCGCCCCCAAGGGACGTTAAAACCTTCGAGCCCATCTCGCCCGCCCATCGGCCCCATCCGGATCCAGCGAGTCACCGTGGGAGTCTGAGATCCACTCGTCAATTGGATGGACTCGTTGTTGTGATCCATCGCTCGATGATGCTCTTGTACAGAAAGTTAGAGAGAGAGAAATCTCGTTAAAACAAGTGGTGCAAATGAAAATGAAACGAAAATCGTGTTTATATAGGTTTTAAAAATAAAAAAAATAAAAAAACAAAATTCGGCGCTGACTGATCGGGCCGCCACAATGGTGGCCAGCGCATCGGCTAATAATATATGCACAGTACGATTCACACTACTGAAATAAGATACTTTGTGTAGCTTGTGATTGAATTTTTTTAAATGCAAACATTTTATTCTTTCTTTTTAAAAATGCCAATTAAAAAACAATGTAACGCGCTGAGAAATCTTGAACTATTTTTCCAGAAAGGAAAGTGAGTAAATAGCGGAAACCATTAATGAATTCCTATATTTAATAAATATATATCCAAATGATGGAACCTAAAATTCTGTTATGATATATACATATTTTTCAAAAATTTAATTGTAAACATCACATTAAAATAAGACGAGACATGTACCTAGGAACTTATATAATTAATACTCTATAAATAAAAAGAGTTGGATTATTAATTAAAAAGGATATGTACCTAGTAGTCAAAACTAACAGGACAGATAGAGTTAGTCGTCGATTTAGACGCATCGTTTCCGCTGCATAAATATTCATCCAAATACGAAGAGGTAATTTAATTAAGATGGAACATCTTTTTTAGTCCACGAATTTTGTCAAAGTATTCCCTCCGTTTCATGGTAATAAGGGCGTTTTTCCATTTCCGCCCGTTCCATAGTAATAAAGTCATTTCCTTTTTTAGTAAAAGTCAACACATTTTTCCACACCTACTTTACTCTCTCTTACTTTTTTCTCTCTTCATCTCTCTACCTTTTTCATTTTCCACTTTATTTTCTCTTTACTTAACTCACCTAGCACAATTTTTCTTAATCTCCGTGCCGAAAAGTTTTGCCTCCATTACTATGGAACGGAGGGAGTATTATTTTAGGTCCGTAAACTTTGATAATATCATTTGAGGTCTGTCAACTATGAGCTAATATCATTCCAAGTACTTTTTTACTATTTCTAAGATTTTATGGACGAAAATACCCTCAATACCTTGAATGGTACATATTTTTAATTAACTTATCACATATTCATATTTTTCGACGAATTTTCTAAATATAATTTGGCCTTCAATATTATCACTTAATTTTGTGACATGCAAGAAAAGTTTCTTCGACATTTTATAATTAAAGAATTTTAAAATATTTTTGACGTATGGATACTCGTAAAATATCAAGGTCACGGTCAATAGACGATACTTGAGCGTTGATATATTATTTAAAAATAATATCAATATATCAATATTCAAGTATCATTTTGACTGTGACACTAATTTTTACGAGTATCCAAATCTTAAAAATATTTTTAAATTTTCTAATTATAAAAAGTTGAAGAAGGAACTTTACTTGTATGTCACAAAAGTGATAATATTGAAGATTAAATCATAGTATTTATAAAATTCATCGAAACTATATAGTAAAAATATTTATAAAAAATATGAGTATTTGATAAAGTTTATTAAAATACCCTTCAAGGTATTAAGGGTATTTTCATCCAGAAAAACTTGGAAATAGTAAAAAAGTATTTCAAATGATATTAACTCATAGTTGACGGACCTAAAATGATATTTTCAAAGTTCACGGACCTAAAATGATACTTTAACAAAGTTCGTGGACTAAAAAAGACTAAAAAAGATGTTCCCTCTTTAATTAAACCTACTAAACACGCGAATTTTTTTAAAACTCGATCGGCAAACTGAAATTATATGAATAAATTTTGATACAGAAATTCATAGTGAGTCCACGTGGAGTGAAGCTTTTCAGCTGCCAATGGGGACCCACAGATACAGAGGCAAAAGCTCTGATTTTCCTCTGCCATGGCTACGGCATGGAGTGTAGCATCTCCATGAGAGGTAACTGAAATCGAATATTCAATCGAATTTCTTTGTTTGTGTTGACAGTTGAAATTAAAAATTGACATATAAGTGTTAATAGAAAAAAAAATTAAAATCACTATATAAGTACGACTAACTGGTTTTAAGATGAACCTACATATTTCTATCGGATTGTTTCATTGATGGATTAATTGATTGATTGGAACAGGCTGTGCCGCTCGACTAGTGAAGGCGGGCTATGAAGTGCACGGGATCGACTGCGAAGGCCATGGGAAATCGTCCGGCCTGCTCGGACCCATCACCAGCTTCGATGATCTCGTCCACGATCTCTCCGATCACTTCACCAATATATCCGGTCAGATTTTCTGACTTGTTATTATAGTAGTACTGTCAATTGTCGTCGAATTAGTTTGATTTATTCAAAATTCAACCATTGGTTGTGATGATTCAAATAATGTTTATGCAGAGAGGAAAGTGAATAGGAATAAGCTGAGGATATTAATGGGGGAATCAATGGGAGGGGCGATGGTCCTATGCTTGCATAGAAAAATGCCTGCCTTTTGGGATGGTGCCATTCTTGTTGCACCCATGTGTAAGGTCTAATATATTCTCTTCTATCATAAATCAAAATCAAATTGTTAGACAAAATAATCATGAGATGTACTCAGAATTAAATTATGAGATTATTTTAATTGTAGAGGTGGCTATGACTAGTTATCACCACCGGCGGACCTACACTTAATGGGGGAGGGGCTTTAGCCCCTAATGAATTCATTTTTTTAATTATTTTCTACTACAAAGTTCTAAAATTTATTCATATTCTATACACATTATTATGTAAAAGCCCCTATTAATAATCTAAGTTACCTACAAATTTATTTTCAAGGTAAAATTTGAGAATTTAGCCCCTACTCACGTGTATTTCTGCGCCTGCCACTGATTGGGGAGACATAGAGTGTGTGAAAATTCTGAGAAATTGCAAAGAATCTGTTGCCGAAAATGGGAAAGTGATAATTGTCGAACATGTCCTTTCGGAGATCCCGAGGAGCGGGGCAACTGCAGTGGAAGAGTTGTACAATGTGCTGATGGCGGCCTATAATCCGGGAGGGAGGGAGAGGACAGAAATGGAATTTCGCATCTTAGGAAAACAAGCTGGGTTTCAAGGCTTCCGCAATGTGTGTTGTGCCTCTGGTTCTTGCTTCATGGAGCTTTATAATTCAAGCGCTCAGTTTCCAATATAAAGGAATTCTCGATGTTGTTTGTGTGCAGCATTTCTATTCCAATGAATAAAAACAGAGTAATAAGTTTGCTTTTATAATGTAGTAGTAATTCATTGGGATCCTAATAGTCTCTTGACTTGAGCAAAACTCTTGACCTTTGGCTATTTTCTCAAAAAACTAAAATTTCGGTATATTGGTGGACGGTGCAGAGGTAATAATGCCTGCCGCGGGATGTGAGGGTGATCCTCGCCGGAGAGGAGGTGATTGGTGGCAATTTTGGTAAGTGGAGCTAAATTTTTTGTGTTGAGGGCCCAAATTACTATGAACTAAATAACTACTACTACTATGGTTTATGGAGTATTTTTGGTATTCAGAAATTGATGCGGGGACCATGACCCTCTCTGGCCGGCTGGCTCTAACGTGGCTTCACCACTAGTCACTCGTAAGACGCTATGCGCCGTGTTCTTATAGTTGATGAAAATTCGTTTGTTTTTATAGGGATCAGATCACTTAGGATTCACTAATTACTGTGACCTCTTTTTATTGATTGGGTCTGAGATGGCTAATCTCAGAGGTACAAGTCAATACAAACGTGATATCAAGATTACACACTAAGTACAAGTTTTACAACCGGAAACCCCAGACTAATCTCAAGTACTCCTCTGGTCTTGAGGTTCCATCTTTTCCGATAGTACCTGCATACTTTGTAGTAGAGTTAGTCACACAAGAAAGCGATCCCAAGGGATCAAAGCACAAAGAAGAGACTAAGTCAGAGAATTGGGCCACGAGTGGCTCAGGTCACAGCAGTGATTGCACTAGGCCTCAGACCCCCCCAATCCTCACTGCAAGTCACAAAGGAGAGCACCGTTGAACGAACTCACACCAGAGATTAGTGGAACCCTAGATCTCACCGGTCAACGCCCACCACGGCCGTCTCACACGCGGACTTACACACACCACTTCAGAACACAGCCAAGAACACAAGAATCCTCACAAACACTCCAAGCATTTCGGGATTGGTCACAAACAAAAGACCAAACCCTAGATCTGAGAAGGAAACCGAAGAAGTTGCCTAACACTCAATCTACACCGGTAGAACTCTTAAGAACTGAGAATCATCGGTGGAACTGAAAGCTCGAAGAAGAACTCCGGCTAAACTCGTCGGAATCTTAGAGAGAAGGTGGAGAGAAAGGCGGTGATTTCTGAAGAGAGAGAGAGAGAGAAAGCGTTGTTAATCGAATGAATGAAGTCAAAAGACTCATTCTCACTTAATAAACACAACACACATCCAACGGCTGACATGCAGGACCCGCGTGGAGTTGCCCGGTGGCGCGCATCCAGCAGGTCTAGGAGCAACCGGGCCAGACATGATTTTGAGCCAACCAATTAATCATATGAGCTCAGCAAAAGAGCAGCCCAACCAATTAATATTAGAAGCCCAAAGCAAGGAGTCTAATATTCAACAGTTTTGACTATTGAAATAACTTCAATAGAACACAAACAAAATCAAGGAATGGATACAAAATCCTAAACACAAAAGGCGTGCAATCTCTTTGATTTCTAAGCATGCTTAATCAGAATTTGACAGGCTTAATATTGAAGATTGCGAAGGAAATTGTTGAAAAACAAAGCGCGTGGTAGCGGACGTCAATGAATGTGATGTTAGTCTCAAATTCACACTCGCAATAATAAATCGGAAACGTATGTGAATTTAGAGCATCTCCAACGGCGGACGACCGATCGGACTTCCGCGACGGGCGACCGGGACGTCCGCCGTTAGTACTAATATATTGATATTTTACCCCTATAACTACACCGACTTTTTGCTTCAATTTTCTCTCTCTTCATGAAGGCGTTAATTTTCTTAATCAATCCAAAAATAAAGAAAATCCTTTATTCATGTCTAGTTATTCAATCTCAAATAATGAAATCAAATTCTAATATAAATATGGTTATTCGAATTTATGACAACCAAATTTTGAAAAATCACGGATGCGAAATGTGTAGGGTAAAATTTTTTGCAGAATACAGAGGCCAACTCTACTATTAATCACCAATCAAGGATATACATGAAATATAAATCCAAAATACAATCTTTAAAACATGTGTAAATTAATATATGGAGTATATATATCTGAGATCAAAACAAATCACCAAACAAGCAAACAAAAATTGTCTGCACCAATCATCTAGTTACACAAAAAAGCCAGAGCAACGGCCAAGACACTGAAGGGCAGTGCCGCAGCCGCTACCGGTGCGGCCGAGCCGCTGGGCGGAGGAGGAGGTGTAAGTGGGCTTGGAGTCGCCGGCGTCGAGGGACCGCCGGCGCTGGA
Organism: Salvia hispanica; assembly: GCF_023119035.1. Lineage (NCBI taxonomy): Eukaryota > Viridiplantae > Streptophyta > Magnoliopsida > Lamiales > Lamiaceae > Salvia > Salvia hispanica. The sequence continues at coordinate 2,921,698 of NC_062970.1, read as the reverse complement.
CGGAGGAGGGGTCGCCGGCGTCGAGGGGCCGCCGGCGGTGGGCGGTGGAGCGGCGGAGCTGGGTGGCGGAGTGGCCGGGGTAGAAGGCCTAGGGGCGGGGCTTGTAGGAGCCGGTGCAGGGGCCGTGGCATCGCCACCGGTGACATTGATGGCTAGCTTCTGGCCCAATGAGCAGTGTTGGGGGAAGGTGCACATGTAATAGTGCTCGCCGCGGGATGCGAGGGTGATCCTTGCCGGAGAGGCGGTGATTGGCGCCGTTGTGGTGGTGGAGACGTTGCATGCGTCGAATTCGGCCTTGGTCACTTGTAGGACGTTGTGCGCCGCGTTCGTAAAGTTGAACACTGCAAAACCAATAGTATAGTTTGTCAGTAGCGAACGTAGAAAAAAATTTGGAGAAAAATAAAATAACGTGCGTAAAAATTATTTATTAGAATAATATTTATTTTAAATGAAAGAATCGGTTGGATTGTGTGATCCATTTCTTAGAATCTTTTGAAATGACACCGATTTTAAATAAAAATTGATAAAACAATATAGTAAGAGAAAAAACAGGTAAATTAAGAGAGAAAAAGTTGTGACATTGACTCTGTGATCCATTTCTTAGAAACTTTTGAAATGACACTGATTTTAAATCAAAATTGACTTAAGATTATAGTGAAAGTCTTACCTAAAACATCTCCGACCGCAAAAGTCTTGTTTCTAGCCCAAGTTTCGTAAGCAATATCACCACCGGGAGGTACGAGCCACCCAAGACCGTCACCAACGGTGTAAACTTCCGTCCCGGGCGCTGGCGGTGGTGTGGCGGGCTGAGGCCCCGGGGCGGCGGCGGCGGTGACATTAATCGCCAACTTTTGGCCTAAACCGCAGTGTTGAGGGAAGGTGCAAAGGAAGTGATGTTCACCGGCAGATGCCAAGGTTATGTTAGTGGGAGAAGTGGTGGATATTGAGATGGTATTTGTGGTATTGCATGAATCAAATGCTTCCTTGCTCACTTCAGCCACATTGTGTGCACTTGCAGTAAAATTGAACACTGCAAATTCAATATTTAATTAGTCAAAATTCAAAATATTAGTATAGTAGTTAGTGGTTGTTCGGTTTGTTAGATAAAATAATTATTGAGATGCAGTCGATGATTGAGTTGTAAGATTATTATAGTTAGAGGGGGTGACTACATGATTGTCCGTCTAGGACTGAGTTGTGAGACTCAATCTTATGAAATATTTAATCCTAAGATATAATCTTGCAAAAAGGATTGCCATTAAAATACAAATTAGTGACATACCTAGCACGTCACCAACGGTGAAGGTTTGGGCCGCGGCCCATGTACGGTAGGCCACTTCACCACCGGGCGGGACGAGCCAGCCCATGTCGTCGCCAACGACGTGCGTGGTTTGTGCCGACGAGCCTTGTAGCAAGGCGGCAGCTGCAACTAATGATAGGAACACAAACATGTTTAATCTTGCTTCCATAATTGAGTTTTAGTGTTCTTCAGGTAGCCCCTAGCAATTTGTTGGATTTTCTTTCACAATAACACTATATAGATGTATAGTGATTGAATGAAATTTGACTTGAACTCAAAGTGGGGTGGTGAGATTGTTATCATTGTATTGATATTGTATTTGTAGAGCATATAAATAGGCTACTTTAAGCCAATAGAAGCTTCGCATGGGCGTGACAAAGACAAATGTTGATTTTGTTACATTATTTAATACTATTTGATTTATGGCTTTAGTTGGTCCATATTTTCCATGGACAATGGCCGCGTTTTAAGACTTCAAATGGTAGATGTTAGGCGAACCATGAAAGAAGTTCCTAGTTAATACTAATATTGTGATATATGAAATTTAATATTTTAATAGACTTCTAATCCCAATAACATAAATTTAAATTTAATTATTCATAAATACTAATATTGTGATATATGAAATTTAATATTTTAATAGACTTCTAATCCCAATAACATAAATTTAATTATTCATACTTACGCCCAAACTAAGCGATCTTTCTTTCGACCACATAAATCACGATCTATCACATGCACACAACATCTCAAACTCAATCTATAACAATGGCCAGACGCAAGAAATGAAACTCGTGGAGTCAGATATAGTTAAAAAAAAATTCTTGCAAGCTAGAAAGTGGATGCGGTTCGGTGAACGTCGTTGACAATAGATCGTCAACGAATGACGAAAGTGAAACCCAACCTCGAGCTGTCAAGCCATGTATCGGCGGCAGTTCTAAAGCCAAATTTAATGGTGGCAGACTCGTTGGACCCTCGACCCCACCTGAATATGTCATTGATATGCATCGATCGATCTCTAAAATTAGGATTGAAGAATTTCATATTTTTATTTTAAGTTGATAAATGTAATTTTTATGTTTCGTTACTTACTTTAGTTGATGATTAGTGATTCCGTGATAATTTTCTAGTGGCTAATATTTCGATGAAAAGTCTTATTGGAAGACTTTTATGGTTGAGATGGTTATTCCATTAATTAAGGTCATGACTTTAAGCATCTAATATGCTAAGCTATCGAAATCATACCTATGAATAGTGGTTTTAATTTGATGGTTACAAAATATTTTTAAAATGAATTTTTTAAGATATATACCCAAAAAAAGTAAGTAATTAGATTCACAAGAATTGGGACATACGAAAATAGTAAGCAAATGCATATGATATCATGAAAAAGTTGACTATTGTATAACTAACTGTGAAAACGTGGATTCTTCAACCCCTTTATTGGAATATATATGCGTTGATTTAGTCCACAAATATTATAAAACGAAATTGTTTAATAGTAGTAAATTAATTCTGTGTGGTAGGGTATCAGAATAAAAAATTATTTTACTCCGACCACGTTAACATCAAATTATAATTATTTCAAGATTGAATTTCTTATGCAAATCTTCCTCGTAGAAAATCAAAATGGTCGTTCCTACGCGGTTTCTAAGTATTCTAGAATTCAAAGAATGGGTGTACATAATTCTTTAATTCACATTGAGGGTAAAAATTCGATTTCATTCCATGGTTAAAAAATGTTACAGTTAATTTTTTTTTTAAAAAGTTGCTCAAACGTTGAAGTACCTCGGAGCATTTTCATCATAAAAAAACTGTGTGGATACTTTATCTAGCATTGAAACGTTGAATACTTTTTTTTTTGCAATCAAATTAAATATGGACCCTTGAAATTATTATAGTAGCGTTCTAGAAATGATTCTTATTCTGATGGTTGAAAAACATTTATATTATCAATCCTTATATATTTTAAATTTATCCTCGTCTAATTTTTTGCTCCGAATAATTAATTCGTGACATATTTATTCCTTTTTAAAAGATAAAAATTTGTATTCTAACTTTTAAACATGTTTTGTGTATGAAATGATGTCATTTTATTAAAATAAAATATTTTTTCATTTTAATTTCTTATTTTAATAAAACGGCATCGTATTGAGCATCACAAAAAGTCGTCCTTTTGAACATGGATTGAGACACTAACAAAATTAAAGTTTAATGATTTAATAAGTTTGCAAACCTTATACTAGAACCGACCAACATTTAATACAATTTAAAATTTAAATAACTGGCGCATATAACAATTGTATATTTGCACGTCTTGTTGCACTATAAATAGATCCAGTAATATATATTCCCTCTATCAAATTCAAAATTATTAATCCCAACCAAAATATCACTTTTTTTGTTTGGAATAAAATTTTCATCTTCTGTCCTTATTAATACATGGCAGCTTGAAGATCACACAATCTTCAAATCTAAAAGCCTAAAATATTGATATAGTATTATAATAAAGTGGGTTGTCATATTAATACAGTATATATTCTAAAAAATATTTTCAACTTCAAACACAACAAACACATACGTATAAGGAGTAGGCGTCGACTCAGCCCATTAGCCCATTTCTAGAAGACCAGCCCATAAATGTCTGTGTTAAATGGGCTTAAAATTAATCTATTATCCATTAATTTATTTAACCAGCCTGCTTGATAAGTTGACTTTTGTTTCACCATTTTACTCTTATTTTGTTTAATGGATTGGAATATATTTTAATAAAGTTTATTCTATTTCATTGTAAATTTGTCTCGAAAAAAATAGGTATTTAAACATTTTCTCTATAATCTTTCATTCTTTTCCATCACTTTTTTTTATTATTAAAAAATCCACTTTTCTGACTAATTATGTTCGTGAGCGATAATATTATCACAACTCCTCATAAAAATAGAGTGAAAATAAGTAATAAAGTATGAAATGTTTTTTATATAAAATGAAGGAAGGATATGAAGAATTAAAAAAAAGAGGGAATATTATCACAAAAAAATAAATAAAATGATATCAATACAGCTCCAATTAGGTTTTCTCTTCCTTTCTTATATTTTAACAATTTCGTAACAAAACTCATGTCATTTTCTAATTCTCCTTTTAGGAGATGGATTAAACACACACACACACAATGCTACCGCCATCTAGCAATATCTCTCAAATTAATTTGCATTAATTATTCAATGTTTTCACATCAAAAAATTGTAAAATTGAAATTCTTAACAATATAATTAACAAAATTACTTCATTAAATTCTACTCCCTTTAACCCTTCATAAACGATTCATATTCCTTTTTGGGACGTCTCACTTAAAGTGAGTCATTTTTTGATAAAATTTAACACGATTATTCTCTCTTCATTCATCAACTTTATTCTCTCTTTTTACTTAATTCTTTCCCTCCTTGACTCTCTAAACATCATTTTAGAGATCTCATGTCCAAAAGAAATATCTCTATTAGTCGCTTTATAGCATGATGGAGGGAATACAAATTACAAATTCATAAAAAAAACACTCCATTCAATTCAAAATATACAAATCCTACAAATTAAAAATTTAAAAAGTAATCTGTTGGATTTCGTTGGTGCGTGTCCAAATTTTTATTATGAGGTCATCTTGGTGGGTAGCATCAACATGTTTTTCACGCATAGAAGCATGTCAATATTGTAAACTCTTGGTAGTAGGGGGGTGCACCTTGAGCTGAGGGATCGAGAACGACGGTCAATCTAGAAGTAGAAGCGGCTTGTTCTTCGTGTCACTTAGTAATGTTGTCTCTTTTCATCTTCAATTATCATGTTATTCATTATAATACATGTTGGATATTTTAGTGTAATTGGATAAACTTGATTGATCAGTATTATCATAATGAGAAATCATATAAGTGTGGAGGTGCGAAGTGCACGCTTATTTGAATTCATTATGATGTTAGGGGCGAAGCCTCTAACAGATGAACGGGGGTCCGGGGGCAGCGCCCCTGGCTGGGGTCGAGGACTAGTTTCTGAAATTCATCCGAAAATGTAATTTCTGAAAGTCAAAGGACCAGTTTGCAATTTCGGAAATCTTTGAAAAATCAGTTAATTTCGGTTATGAAATTAACAGGTGTGTCTGTTCATCTTGTTAAATACTGATCGATTTTTGTTTGGTTCAAATATTCTTTTTCTCAGATATCAACATAAGAAAGTTCTGTTTTTTCTCTGAATTGTATCCGATCAAATATTTTGGTAGAACCACCGAAATTGATTTGATCTGAAAGTGATTTCATCACGACTTTCAGATTATCCGTTCTGTTTTCTGTTCAGTATATTGAATCTCCCTAACAATACATGCATACATAATTTCATAAGTTATCGACCAGAGCCACAAACGTGCCAGACTTTTTACTATCACCCAACATGATTGAATTTAGAATTTTAAAAAAATTACCCCACACCCACCCCCAAAACTACTCTAGCACCGCGGCGTGCCCTCGCAGTAGGCGGCACCACTTGCCGGGACGTCTCAGGTGGCGCGGCACCTCCCTCCCCTAGGCCTCCATTGCATATGGCCTTATACATCATGTCAAAGTGTAATGGACAAAATATTTGTAAGTTTCTATTAACAGGAAATAAAAAATAGATATTATGTTTGAGTATATATGTGATAGGACAAAAATATGCCATAAAAGAATTGAACAGTGGTGCCCCGCCAGTAAGTGTAGTGTTTTCATATCCACACATATCTTTACTTGTGTGCTTCCATTATTCTTAGACATGAGGCTCCACAAACACACAATCTATTCTTTTTCTTATACTAAAGTTATTGCCTAATTGATAACACATGGTCCACCATTTTTACAATATTTTGCATGTTAAAATGAATCATTTCTACTGACAATTATTTCATAGTGACTCATCCTCAATTTTAATCGAGATATTGATTTTGTTGTAATGAATCTATGGATTCTTTTTGGGGGAATGATTGACATCATTTTTGTTATTCTTTTGATATGGAATCCGATGGGAATATAGTGGTGAAATAAATTTGAGTCTCCGATCTCAAAAACTAATGATGAATATGTTTTCAATTCGACGGGATTTCATTTTTTTTTTCCTAATGAAATACTTTCATTGAGTTATAGGTTTAGTACAATGATAACGAAAATGAATTATGCCGCCAATTTTTGAAACATCTTGGGAAGAAATTGATCCGGATATAATTTTGTTTATTTAATTATGTAAAATTTTATAATTTTATTTTTCAACATTTAATTGTATTGTATTGTTTTACTTAATATTAATAGTAATTTAAATTAAATTGCATATCAATTCAATAACAATATGAAATCATGGAATGAAAAATAACTAGAAAAATAAAAAATGACAAAAATGAATATATTTTGTGAAGTGCTTAGTGCTCTAGAGTTATACATATAGAAGCATATGGATGTCAACTGAGCCAGTCTAGCAGATTTCGGTGCATTCCTACTCGGGTTGCGGGCCCATAAATGATAAAGTAAAAGAAAATGTATAAAAGATTTTCATAAATGGATAATGACTATTTTTATGGGACGGACAAAAATAGAAATTCAGTCTATTTCTGTGAGACGAAATGATTATAGTTTTTCAGCCCTAACCCTTTAATTTTAGCGGGCTTATCAAGTCAGTCCATCGAGTTCAGGTTGAACCAACATTCCTAATAAGCACATGGCGTAAGAATGTGTAAAAATAGTCGCTCAATCTATGAATAAATGGTTGTAAAAATGTGTAAAATAGTAGTGGAATGAATCTATGAATAATGGTTATAAAAATAGTCGTGGAATCTATTACCATAAGGCTAGCTATACTTATGTTACTCAAATTATTCTTTTTAGAATATTTAAGCAATTAACAACTTTATTGTTTAGTGAAAGCATTGAATTTGTTATTTATAAATGTAGATACATGCAAGTGTAACAAAATTTGGTTGCAACTCTCTACACATCTAGCCCTATAATTTTTCTTATGAAAATGTAAGTAAGTAAATTTTGTTATTTACAAAAATTAACAAACTTAACGTTAACATGCATCATATATAGACTTCAAAATAACTCATCACAAGATGTAACGATATTATCCCAAAAACACTACATAAATATATATAACAGAGAATATTGAGGATTTCTCATGGAGTACATGTTTTTATTTAAGGGACAAACTTAGTTGGGTACGCATTTTGCAAACCGTGGAATCAATGATCAAAACATTATTTATTAAGATGATTTATCAAATTCTAAAGCACAAAAAAGGTAGCAAAAATTGTATATGGTGCACATCCAATAACATTGCAATAGCACTTATGCCACCAAAAAAAAGTCAGTTGTTTTGCTGCTGAATCATATTCTTTGGTGAATTAAAATCGCATTTTCTTTAAGCAAAGTGATAAATAATATTCTTCACTACTTGCTTGCTGCACATGTGTATATTATATGCATTTTTTCTCTCATTATTATTTTAGTTCTATTAGTTACGGTGGAAAGCTGATTTTTTTAATAAGCCAAAGTATTCCTAAATATAAAAAATAAAGATCTAAATATTATTACTAATTGGTAAAATATTAGAAGGTGTATAGTATATTCAAACTTATCAATTGTTTTCTTAAAATTTATCGCGAATTAACTATTGATTTCGACCAATTATTAGTCAAACCATGAAAAACTATATGTCTTCGCATATGTTCTTTAATTTATTATCTGAATATTAAAATAGGAACATTAGCTTAGAATTTTTCGGTATCATTTCAAAATTTAGTTTTTGTTAATTTCATACTCCATCTGTTCCATTAGAGTTGACACATTTCTTTTTTGTACTCGTCTAAATACTCCCTCTGTCCAGCACCGGTTGAGTTGAGTGTGGGTTTTAAAAAATGTTTGAGTACGTAATAATTGGAGTGTGTGATAATGGAATGTGGGATCCATTTGCATTATTATTTGTTTTATTCTTTGGATGTGTTTTTACTTATGCTTTTTAGTGTTTTATTTTATAATACTTTTATTTCACTTTTTATGAAAATGTCTAACCGGGACTCCTAATGCCGGACGGAAGTTTGGATCGATTATATTTGATCGTAAGTATTTTCTAAATTTGTGTTGGAAGTATTGACCCTAAATATATCCAATCGAAAAAAAAAATAGTCTATGAAGTACTCCCTTCGTCTCCGATTAAGAGTCACACTTTTCCATTTCGGTCCGTTCTCAATTAAGAGTCACACTTCATTTTTACCATAAATAGTAAGTAGGTTCCACATTCCACTAACTCAATTAACTCACATTTTATTATAAAACCAATATAAAAATGAGTCTCACATTCCACTAACTTTTTCAACCAACTTTTCTTTACATTTCTTAAAACCCGTGTCTGATCAAAGTGTGACTCCTAGTGGAGGACGGAGGGAGTACTATCTTTTTTACTTGATGGATAGTACTATCAAGAACTATACTATCGGGACACCAATTAGTACTTATGATGTATTCTTTGTATTAAATAAAATAGATTCAGTGCACCAAACAAAATGATTACCTCCTATTTTGTACTATTGAAGTT
>NC_062970.1:2508011-2544695 GCF_023119035.1 Salvia hispanica | reverse complement strand
TGGATTTACTATCACTAAAAAAAAAAGAAAAAAGACTCCATTTACTAAAGGAAATATCCGTCAGAAATTATCAAAAATTCGTCCGTGAACATTGTTATCGACAGATAACATTCATCGATAATAGAAAAACACTATTATGAGAGAACCTTAGTCTCGATCTCACTATTATGAGAGAACCTTAGTCTCGATCATTCTCTGGTCAGTCTTCTATTAATGCAAACTTTGAATACCAACATTTGATTCATGTATTGAAGTTTCTAAAATATTCGTTTCTTCTCAAACTTCTAATTAGAATCAAACTGTTCAAAAAGTCACTTTACTTTACTCTAGCAGGTACACACAATGTCAAATATTGAAATCTATGCATTGGCTAGGTCAAGCACACGACCGTGTGCTTGGTTCTGGTTCGAATATGATGTTTGGCACAGGTCGTGCGATTAAAGACCCATCCACCTTGCATGACCTCTCTTTTGTTGTCTTTTTCGGTTTGAATTTTTTCTATTTTTCCTATAAACAACAATTTGGAGGACTATTTTAACCCAAAATATTTTATAAAAACGCATAAAAAATCTATAGGATAAATTAGTTTAATTTGATTCATGTCACCAAATCTATATAGTAGCCTAACCCATGACCAAGTGAGCCAAATACAGCCTGATTCACTTGACTTGAGTGTGATGTGATTAGCTCAACACGTTCATTAATTTAAACAAAATTCGATCTTCGAATCAATCTACAATTAAATAATTAATCGAGCCCATCGATATATGTCAAATTAAACCAATAAAAAATAAAACAGTGGATCTTGCCATCTTGGCATTTCATTTCCCACATTACCATCATGTATGCCTATAAAAAAGCTCCAACTCCCTCACCAAATCTTCACACAAACCACATTTCCATTTCCCTTCAAATCAAAAAATGGAGCTCTTCTACGTCTCCCTCCTCTCCGCCTTCGTCGTCGCCGTCTCCGTCTTCCTCCACTTCCTCTTTTCCAAGCCGGCCGCGTCCGGCCTGCCCCCAGGCCGGACAGGCTGGCCAGTCATTGGAGAGAGCCTCGAGTTTCTCTCCACTGGCTGGAAGGGCCATCCGGAGAAGTTCATCTTCGACCGGCTCGCCCGCTACTCCTCCTCCGTCTTCCGCACCCACCTCCTCGGCGAACGCGCCGCAGTCTTCTGCGGCGCGTCCGGGAATAAATTTTTATTCTCGAACGAGAACAAGCTCGTCCGCGCGTGGTGGCCCTCGTCCGTCGACAAGGTCTTCCCGTCCTCGTCCTCATCCTCGTCGTCGCAGGCAAGGGCCCCTAATGAATCCAAACTTTTTTAAAAATTTCTATTATAAAGTTCCAAAATTTGTTCATAATTATTATAATATAAAAACCCCTATTAATTATGTAAATTACTTAAAATTTATTTTTGAATAAAATTTAAAAAATTTAGTCCCTACTCATATTTATTCCTGCGTCCGCCGCCACAGGAGGAGGCCATCAAGATGCGCCGGATGCTGCCCGGCTTCTTCAAGCCGGAGGCCCTCCAGCGCTACGTGGGGATCATGGACCACATCGCGCGGCGCCACTTTGCGGACGGGTGGGAGGGCCGGGACGAGGTGGTGGTGTTCCCGCTCACGAAGAGCTTCACCTTCTGGCTGGCGTGCAGGCTCTTCGTGAGCGTGGAGGATCCGGCCCACGTGGAACGGCTGGGGGGGCCGTTCGAGAAGCTGGCGTCCGGGCTGATCTCGGTCCCCGTGGATCTGCCCGGGACGCCCTTCAATAAGGCCATCAAGGCGTCCAATTTTATTAGGAAGGAATTGCTGGCGATTATAAAGCAGCGGAAAGTGGACCTTGACAACGGATCGGCTTCGGCCACTCAGGATATTTTGTCGCATATGCTGCTGACGAGTGATGAGAGTGGGAAGTTTATGACTGAAGCGGATATTGCTGACAAGATTTTGGGGCTGCTGATTGGTGGACATGATACGGCTAGCTCTGCATGCGCCTTTGTTGTGAAATATCTGGCTGAGTTGCCTGAGATTTATGAAGGAGTCTACAAGGGTATGTTTATTCTCTCTCTCACACACTAACACACACACTAGACGTGCATTTGGAATCGGAATCGGAATCGGTGGTTTCGGTTTTTGAATCGTGGTCGTCGAAAACGGTTGGAAATGGCAACGGAAACGGCTTAGCTGTTCAAGCGGTCTGGTTTCAATTCCGGTTCTAACATTTTCGACCAACAATTAGTCACTGGTCTTGATTCGGAAAAAAATGGCAAAAAATGATAAAATTCGGGAAATGCTAAAAAAATATCAGGCGGTTCTGAATTGAAATTGAAACCACTCAGTTTCGGTTCATAAGTAGAATCGTTGAATATCTTGTTTGGCTGGTTACGGTGCCTTTGGTGGAACCGTGACATTGATTTGGAACCGAAATTGGCGGTTTTTTAACTGGTGGCACTTAAAACACGTACCATTATGATTTGGCAAAAATAGGTTTAATAGTGATTTATAATTGGATTTTAGTAGTAGTAATTAGAATTTAATGGATTTTTGGAGACTTTGAGGTTAAATATTTTGATTAACTAAACTTAATATGTCAAGTTAGAATTTTAGTATCTTATAAATTGTATACCGTTAATGCTAGCGGTTACATGAATCAATTTGAAACTAGTGATATCTGAATTAATGGGAAAATCGGTTAATACTAATTGTCAACAGAATATCGTTTTGTTAGTGTATAAATGTGTACTTAATTAATTCATCGTGACAAAAGTAGGCAAAAATTTTCTTATTAAGACAGCGGCCGGCTTCAAATGGTCAACAAACCCTTTTTTTTTTTTTTAAATTAATATCTTAGTCTCAAAGTTTTTTTTAATAAAATTTTGAAGTGATTGACATAATTATTTATTTTTCTGCAGAACAAGTGGAAATTGCAAATTCGAAAAAGGAAGGAGAAATGCTAAATTGGGATGATATCCAAAAAATGAAATATTCATGGAATGTAGCATGTGAGGTTTTAAGACTTGCGCCGCCACTTCAGGGTGCTTTCAGAGAAGCCTTGACCGATTTCACGTACAATGGCTTCACTATCCCCAAGGGCTGGAAGGTAATTTCACATTTTCCTTAAATATACAATTGAATACCCACCACTTGTCGTAATCGATATGATTTTCTGACTATCACACACTCATACGTGTTACAGCTCTATTGGAGTGCTAACTCGACACATATCAACCCGGAGTGCTTCCCCAATCCTAAGAAGTTTGACCCATCGAGATACGAGGGCACGGGGCCCGCGCCCTACACCTTTGTCCCGTTTGGGGGAGGGCCGAGGATGTGCCCCGGGAAGGAGTACGCCCGGTTGGAGATCTTGGTGTTCATGCACCACCTTGTGAGGAGATTTCGGTGGGAGAAAATTATTCCTGATGAGAAAATTGTCGTGAATCCGATGCCGATTCCGGCCAAGGGATTGCCTATCCGCCTTTACCCACACAAAGCTTGAATCATCTTCATCTATTTAGTTGTTTTGTTGTTTGTATTAAAATCTCTTTTATATTGAAATGTCAAAATTAAATCAAGAGAATGATTTATTCTCTCTCTCCAAGATTTTTGTGATGTGGTTGTGTAAGTTGAAATCAAACAAGTAGAAAAATTAATTGTCTCATTTGTAATTTTCTCATTAAGAATAACAATGTTTAAGAAATGCGAAGATACATAACTGTGCTATAATAAATGTTTTTAAAAAGGAAAAGTGTCATATTATATGTATGAAATTAAAGTAAATACACGTCATAAGATTAATGAAGCGAATATTGTTTTATCGAATAAATAATTTATTAATTTAGAAATGATGATAACTCTATTTGTGATGTAGTAACAAAATTTATTTAAATTTGACAAATTAAATTAGATTCCGCCACCAATATAATTAGGTCAAACTCGAATTTTTTATTATTCTACTTTGTATTGGATTGAATAGTACAGTTTAAGAAAAGGAATAAAGACGTGTGAGACGAGGCCTATCATCAAGTCATGATAGAGTTGTTTTAACTAAATTATGTAAAGTTGATAGTTTTAAATTAGTGAAATTAATTTAATATTATAACAAACATAAGACTTGGTGATTTGGAATCTCGAATTCAACACCAACTAAGCCCTCCATCTTTGACACTACATGTCACAAATCCTAATTAAATACTATTTCTCTCTCTTCGATCGACCTTCTTAGTTAGGAGGATCCTTTAATTGTTTTAATTAATTTTGAATTTTATACTCCTATATATTGTATTCACATTACTGTTTTTAGTGGCTGGTTTAGTCCACTAAACATTTTATTAATGAAATGAAGAAATAAAGAGAAATTTAAGTATTAATTAATTAAAATCGATGTGCAACTCAGCCAAACATGTAAACATGCAATTAAACCTACCAAACATTTTGTCCATTTATTAAAATACTGATTTCTTGACCATTTTCGTGGGGGAAACGCGACATTTGAAAATATTTATATGAAAATACGTTTTTATGATCTTGATGTATATGCATATAATTGTTTGAATTGATCAAATTAATTAGGATATGTAAATTAAGGTTGAACGCAAGTTTTGACTTGTAATTGGAAAAAAAAAATTGGAAAATCAGGTAACTTGTTGAAAAAACATCCAAAAACGAAAAAATAATCTAAAATCAGTGTTTTAAACCAAGATCAGAACCAGAACGGATAGACATCCTTAGATCAAGAACATGTATACATGTTTGCATCAAATGTATCTTTGCAAAGAAAAGGTTAATAAGGGACAATATGACATATACATATAAAATATATAATACTTCATCCGTCCCATAAAAATTGTCCTACTTTGACTAGACACAAGTTTTAAGAAATATAATGGAAAGTGAATTGAAAAAGTTAATGGAATGTGGGTCCTATTTTTATATATTAGTTTTATAATAAAATGTGAGTAGAAATGAGTTAGTGGAATATGTGGTCCACTACCAAAAATGGTATAAAGTGAAATGGGACAAACTTTGTGGGACGGATGGAGTATGAGAAACTTATAAATAGTTTAATTTGCTAACTTTCAACTCTTAATATAAAAAATATCAAATATCAACACATATCTAGTTGACATACTTAATTTATGTAGACATAATAATATCATCACGTAGAAATTTTTAATATGCAAAATTAACTAAGTTAGCAAAATTAGCATATTAAGCTAGTAATTTAGTAATTGAACTCGACCACACGAGTGTGTCAATAGCGTTAGTACTAAATTTGATTGCACCATTTGGATATGTACTAAGACTTTTAGTTTCGTAACTCTTTCTTCTTCTTCCACATTAATTACTACTACTACGATTTATGGTGTGCGCAAAATAAAACCATGTTATGGAATATCTAAAAAGTATTGATTTTAATTTACTTTTTGTTCTTGTGTTTCAATCACTTTTATTTAATTTTTTCTAGACGTCCTAAGCATAGTTTTATTTATCATTAATTATGAGATATCTGAAACATGATCCAGAAAATGTTAATTATCTAGCTAGTACAGTTTTTATTTTATTTTAATTGTATTGGCAGCGAGAAATATTGATTTTGCTAGATATATGCACATGCATATGAGTTGTGATCTTAATAATTTTTTAGTTCAAATATCTAGGTCCAATTTATTTTATGATAAGACTAATAAAATTGAGGTCAATTTTCAGATCCGTAATCATCTCGGACTTTTTTCATGTATACTTAGTCATTAATATACTATAGAATTGTCATACATACAGTGTAATAGGAGCAGTTCAAATAAAATTCTTTATGATATAGTGTATGATGATATTTATTTCAAAACTTGATCATAATTTTGAACTTTTGTTCGATGTGAATGAAATTCGGTGTTTTTACGTACTCGGGATAATAAGATTTTTATTTTTATCAATCATTTTGCCTATAATTATCAATTAAAACAGTACAGTATACGTAGGCGAGACCACTATACCACTGCATAAAGTGAGAAATATAATACTCTACACCATGCACAAACGGGATTGAACCTTAGATCTTTCGCTATAGAGGGTCTTATAGCGTCCTAAATTTGTCGACTACTTAAACCTTTGACCTATTGGTTGGAGGAAAAACATCTTACTAATTGAGTTGCGCTTCTGGTCAAGTAGGGACTCAAGTTCTCTGCCAATATATAATTATATATTAGGAATAATTATGCTACAAAACAATTTTCAAATTACAACGTTAGATCACTTGTATTTATAATGAAAACTAACTGCACTTGGAAAAATAGGCATTCCAAGAATCAAACCCTTATATTGTGAATGCAACACTTCGTTCTAATCTTATTTAGAGCAAAAATAACATATATAGATTTTATGTGCTTATCAATATTTATAATGTAAAATGCATAAATACACATGAGATCTATATTACCACTAAAAATAGTATCTTAAATCCACAGTTAAAAATCAAAACAAAGCAGTAATTATCATAAACTTCCTCTCCTCAGCTGTAGCCCAGGAAAGAGATTTAGCCTGATCATAAATACATAAACCTGACACAAAATCAGTCACCTTTTTTTCCAATTCTTAATTATATGTTGTTTTTTTCAACACTTCTAATTTGTTCTCTGCATCAATCTGTAGTCATCGGCTGGCTCATACAGCACCGGAAACGAGCCTTTCTCACAGTAGTCATGATCTCCGTCTCTGCAGCCTCGAGCATTCTCACCACCTCGCTGAAGGACGGCCTAACATCAGGATTGCCATCCCAGCAGAGCGTCATGATCTGGCTCAGAGCAGGCAGGCACTCGTTGGGGATAGTTGGCCGGACACCTTTGTTCACAACAGCGAATGCTGCCTGAACGGCAGTCATGTTCTGGAACGGGAGCATCCCTGTGATTAGCTCCCACAGGACAATCCCAAAGCTGTATACATCGACCTTTTGGGTATAAGGCCGGTGTTGGATCATTTCTCTGCAATTTCATAGCACGAAGTTAATGAACCATCAAGAAATACAGAAGAATAACAACCATGTTCAGAAAGGGGCACTCATCGATAAAGTATTATTATACCAAACTCGAGAAGTGCAAGTATATGACCACTAAGGTGTAGGATTCAAAGTTTTAGTCTGAAGGCAAGACCAATTTAATGGAGAGGCCTCACAACTTAAAAGGCTCAATACAAACTAATATCCTCTGTGAGTGAAATTGCTGGCAGCAAGATACCACTCTACTTCTCATTGCTTTTGATAGGTTCCTGTAATGCATTACTATTACCCCACAAAAATTAAACACCCCCACCAAATCTCATTTCTACGAAGACACCAGAATTGATTTGAACTTCTAGAGTTTGCCTATGCAAGTTGGGAGTTCAAATGCACACACTTTCGTCAAATCAAAACTAACCTGTGATTGTTCTCCAACAAATTTTACTGGGGGAACCACAAATATGCAGAGAATTTCTCCAATCAACTACAAATATGCTTGAAAAACATCTAAGCTAATGCAGCAATTTCTATTTAGCTTGAGGACAGCTAGTATGCCAAAAATCAATGTTTTACAACTTGAATCAATAGTCCTTTGACACAGAAAAGTATAGGCATGGCAGTTCTTATTGAGGTGGATAGATTGAATATACCTAAAGATCTTGGCATATTCAAAAGATCCACAACTTCTCTTAAACTGAAGTAATTTCTTATTGTGTTGTGGTTTAAAAAGCGTAACAAAGAATAATATGTAATAACATCCCTATACCATGAAATAATACCAATTTCACCTAAAGGATAACTAAAAGCAGTCAATTAATCCCTACTCTACAATTAAGAACACACAACTTTAGACATCAAAAACCACCAATAGGTCAGTGAAGTGAGAATACAAAATCTAATGAAATTTCTAGCAGTGGGACACATTAATCATTCCAACACTGGATGAAAGAATTGGCAGGTATTGATTCCACATAAAGAAACTTTTAGTGGCTAAGTTAAGATGTAGTAACATAAATGAAACTCTTCTAACTACATTACCACAATGCATTGTGGGCCATTAGCATGCCAAAAATGCTCTGATTCCACAAATTGATAATATAGTTGTAAGCTTATCTGCCCAAAGGCATACACAAAACACTTTTTAAGAACATAAGTTAAAAGAAGCAATTAGATGATCATAAAATCAGTCTACACTCTACAGTGGGAAAAAGGAAATATACTGGAGGCTCTCGATGTTTGTAGGTAGGGAAGAGAAAAGGAATGTGTCGTCCCCAAATGCAAAAGTATGATATCAACCGAATAAAAGCAAAGCTAAGAGAGAAAGAGATGAGTAAGAACTTACGGGGCCATCCAACGGTATGTGCCTGTTTCTGGTGTCATTCCTTCTGTCTGTACTTCAATACGAGCTACACCAAAATCAGCAATCTTAATAGACTTGTCAGCAGCAATCAGAAGATTGTCAGATTTCAAGTCCCGGTGAATCAAATTCAATCCATGAACATATGCCATCCCCCTAGCCACATCTAAGGCCTGCTTGACAGCCAATTTCAAGGGCACTGCACGATTCTGACGTTTTGTCAAGAACTGGCGTACTGACCCTCCCTTGGCGTATTCTGTCACGATACACCAGACCATGGGCTTTCTGCATGCGCCAATGAAGCGAACAATATTTGGGTGTTTAAGCGTAGCCAACATCATTACTTCTTGTTGAAACTGCTGCTCCATCAATTGTGCCCTCTCCGGGTCATTCTCTGGCCTTTCCAAAAGCTTAATTGCAACATCATCACCATTATATGTGCCTCTGTAGAGCTTCCCAAAAGCACCCTGAGCAAAAGCAGGTCCCATGTTGAGCTTTCTCAGGTCAATTGTCCAGTCATCATAATTTCCAAGTCCTTCAGTAGGATATCGAGGATCCATCAGAGCTTGAGCGAGGGCATCATCACTCAGCCCATGAGAAGCTCTCCCATGATTGACACTGGCAGCAACAGAATAGTCTTTGACATGCCTGAGGCCATTGTGACCCAAGATACGAGTGTGGGAATCATTCGACCCAACACTGCTGTTGTCTACTGACATCGCAACCGAGCCTCCACCATTGCTCATCTGCAAGCTCCCATAACTTTCGGTCGACATATTTGATCCCTCATTGAGCTTGTGATAAAAATGCATGACATAATTGTCATTATTATTGTTGTTTAGGCCTACAATTCCAGTAAACTTGGGAGCCTCCAACATTTTCTTCTTTAGTGTTCACCAATGCAATCTGCAGCAAGAAACCTCAACAATCTTCTTATATCTACTGCATTAGCATTTCCACCCTCAAGCTCGCAGACCAACACCTTCAACAACAAAAACACACCAATTAAAAATATTTTAGCATACACTCAATACATCCAGAACCTTTCGCTTAAGCAACCAAATTTAAACCCACAAAACAGAATCTTTATTTTTGATGGATCATTCTCATAGAAATCCACGACCTTCCCAAACAAAACCTGTCTATAAATAAAATTCCTTACCATATCTAAAACAACAGATGAAGATTATACTACAATAACCACCAGAACTCCCCAAAAATCTAATCTTTTCATATGAATTCAAACGATCAAACCTAGATTCATTACTAAACCCATTTTCTCCTTCAGTCAACCGAGCTGACCAGAATCACTAGCAATAAAATCAAAGAAGTAAGCATCCAAAATTCAGCTGCAACAATCAGAACTCTCTTCGGAACAAAACCCCCCTCTCAATGAAAAGAATAAACACCTAAAACACAGCAAAATTACAGCAGATAAAAACTCAATAAACCCTAAAATTCGCAAAATTACACGGTGATCCGAGGGCATAATCGAGAAACAAGTATAGAAATGCACCTCAATCGAGAGCCAAGAGCCTAGACTGTTCTCGCTCGCAACGGAGCTCGGTGAAATTTCCCTCGCTTCTCACAATCCTGCTTACGTTTGCACATGAAACACGCAGTGATGGAGAGGGAAACGACAGATTCGGAGAAGGACAGCTCTAGAGAGAGAAACGGAGGAATCAACAGCGGATTATTCAGAGAGAGAAGATGGAAATGAAGGGAAGTATGAGCTGAGTTTCTCTCTAGTCTTCGTCTCCTTTTTCTCTCCCCATTTTTACCAATTTTTATTTATCATTAATTAAATCTAAATGAGTAGTTATCCACTGTGGATCGTTTGCGTACAATCGACGTCATAGAATTTGAGTTCAACATTTTTGATAGATCGATCTAAAATAATTAAATTTGATGATTTTTCAAATTAAATCGAACCAGAAATTGGAAACTTACTCTATATGGAAATAAAAAAAAATGAGTAATTATACTAAGAGATAAGATTACAATTGTAAAGTTATAAAGTGTAGTAATAGATAAAACCAAATCCTAAATATGCTTATTATTAAGTGAGGAATATTCGAGGGAAGAAGTACTAGATTTTACGACAATCGAGTTTGAACAGGATTAGTGTTGACTGCATCCATCGTAGTTGGTTGTTGGAGACTAACCGAAGACATGGATTTACTTCACTTTATCGCGCGCGCGACTCTCGAAATTGATTATTTGAATATTCCAAGTTGGTGAATTTTTACACGGGATCGGAAGTTTGACTCGTTTCGTTTGTCGGTTCTTGTTGTTTATTAAGTGGGATTATCACAACTTTATTGTTTTGTTTTACACACCTACTCGATTTTACGATAATCAAGTTTGAACAAGATCGGCGTTGACTGCATCCATCGTAGTTGGATGTTTGAGACAACCTGAAGACAGGGATTCCACTTTATTACGTGTGCAACTCTTAAAATTGATTATTTGAAGATTCCAAGTCGGTGATTGTTTGCATGGGATTGGAAGTTTGACTCGCTTCATTTGTCGGTTCTTGTTGTTTATTCAGTGGAATTATCTCAACTTTATTGTTTTGTTTTATGCACAATCAAGTTTGAACAAGATCGGTGTTAACTGCATCCACCGTAGTTGGATGTTTGAGACGAGGATTTGTTCCACTTTATGACGTGTGCGGATTTCAAAATTGATTATTTGAAGATTCCAAGTTGGTGATTTAACATTTACTCGCTATGTCTTTTATTTTCTTTAATGCTTGTGTTGCTTTTCGGTAGAATAAAAGGTCGGTGTTGTGACATATGGAAGGAACATCTCCTATGCCCACCAACTAAATTCGGAGTTTAACTTTTTCTTTTTGGAATTCAATCGGCACATATCTTGGTTAACCATCGTTTAAATATATTGAATGAGAAACATATAGTAGAATAAGTGCTGGATTTTACGACAATTTAGTTGGAAAATGATACACATCAATTGCATCCATCATCCACCATAGCCGCATGACAGAGACGAGTTGCGGACGGGCTTTGTATCAACTTCGCTTTAATTCATCACACTTCTATCACGTGTGCGAATCACAAAATCGATTATCCGAATATTTCAAATTGGTGATGATTCCTTATAAGGATTTGGAAATTTTCATAGTCTCATCCCTCTCTTTTTGTTGTTTATTCAATGACATTTTCCCTGATTTACTTACTCGCTATGTCTTTTATTTTCTTTAATCCTTGTGTTACTTTTCGATAGAATAAAAGGTTTTTTATTTTCTTTAATCATTGTGTTACTTTTCGATAAAATATTAGGTCATGTTATAACAGATGAAAGCAATATCTCATATATCTACCAATGTAAATATAAAGGAGAATCATTATTCATCATCTTAATAAAAGGAACAAAGAACAAAGGGATAGAACGACGTCGCCTGCTGTTATAACAGATCAATAGAAACTCAACTAAAGAAGGCAACTTTTTTATATAACACAAAGGAATGCATAAATACACAACAAATCTCTTCTATTACCACTAATTTGGTATCTCAAATCCATAAAGTTAAAAAAGAGAAGGGGAGAATAAAAAAAAATCAAAACAAGCAGTTATTACCATAATCTTCCTCTCCTTTTCTCTATCCGAGGAAAGAAATTAAGCCTGATACATACATAACGCTGACGGAAAACTTCCACTTTCTTTACTCTGTTTTCGACACTTCTAGATTTCATCCTTGCATCAATCTGTAGTCATCGGCTGACTCAGACAGCACCGGAAACGAGCTTTTCTCACAGTAGTCATGATCTCTGTCTCGGCAGCCTCAAGCATTCTTACCACCTCATTGAAGGAGGGCCTGACATCGGGATTACCATCCCAACAAAGAGTCATGATCTGACTCAATGCGGGAAGACAGTCGTTGGGGATGGTTGGGCGAACACCTTTGTTCACAACAGCAAATGCTGCCTGCACAGCAGTCATGTTCTGGAACGGGAGCATCCCTGTGATCAGCTCCCACAGTACGATCCCAAAGCTATATACATCGACTTTCTGGGTGTAAGGCCTGTGCTGGATCATTTCCCTGAAATTTCACAGCTCAATGTACTAAGAACCCCTTGAGCATAAATAAGATGCTTCAAGTTGAATACAATGATAATTAACTGCAGGTTTAGGCGCATGAAAAGCGATCAAGAACCATGTCAAGAAGTTCAAATGCGTACATATGAAATGCAGAAAGATTTAGATGCTTGAAGAAGACTGAAGAGCGCCCAACATCGAGAATATTATACCCTCTATGTAGAAGTCGGGAGATAAAAGATGTTTAACACGTCAAACTCTTATTTATTTTACTCAGGGTCGCAGGAAAAATTCAAGTGTAACACCACAAACTTCAAATTCAATGCAAATCTCACAAAATAATTCACTATGATTCAGAGCACTATATTCCAAAATCATTACAAAAGAAGAAGCCTCAACAATCACATACTACTATAATGTAATGTTATTATTCCTGTATTTTCAAATTGCTGACAACAAGATGCCATGCTACTACATAGCTTTAAATAATCCTGAGCAAAAATATACAGAAGATGTGCATAATGTATATCTCCACCAGATTCAATGATTCATGGTAAAGCAACTTCTGGCAACTAACTAATCAATTCGTAGAGCTAGTCTCTCATTATTTATTCAAAAATAACCCATTATATCTGCCCTTGCAAGATGAATACTCATCATTGTCAATATAGAACTATAAGATCTAGAATAAATGGGCCTCCCGCCTTTAACTCCATATCAGAGGATGTAACTGAATGCAATAAATGACCCATATAGTATATAAATGGAAGTAAAAGACACTGAGAAATAAAGTAACAAAAACAATAATAAAAGAAGGGCGAACGATCAAGCTGAGAAAAAAAATTACAATTCCCAGGAAAAGGTGGGGTGGGGGTCACCGGACACGTAGGAAGTTATAATAGGTAGAAAGGAATTTCGTAAGTTAAAAAGACATAAAAAACAAACTAAGAAAGTGTAACCCAAAAGGAAGAAAAATGTAACTTACGGGGCCATCCACCGATAAGTGCCTGTTTCTGGTGTCATTCCTTCTGTCTGCACCTCTATACGAGCAACCCCAAAATCCGCAATCTTGATTGACTTATCAGCAGAAATTAGTAAATTGTCAGACTTTAAGTCCCGGTGAATTAGATTCAATCCGTGAACATATGCCATCCCTCTAGCCACATCCAAGGCCTGTTTTACAGCCAACCTTAAAGGTACTGAACGGTTCTGACGTTTTGTCAAGAATTGGCGGACTGAACCCCCCTTGGCATACTCCGTCACAATACACCAGACTAGCGGTTTCCGGCATCCACCAATAAAACGAACAATATTCGCGTGCTTCAGTGTAGCCAACATCATTACTTCTTGTTGAAACTGCTGCTCCATCAAGAGCGCCCTCTCTGCATCATTCTCCGGCTTCTCCAAAAGCTTAATTGCAACATCCTCGCCATTATATGTACCCTTGTAGAGCTTTCCAAATGCACCCTGAGCAAAAGCAGGTCCCATGTTGAGCTTCCTCAAGTCAAGTGTCCATTCGTCATAATTACCAAGACCCTCAGTAGGGTATCTAGGATCCATCAAAGCTCGAGCTAGGGCGTCATCACTCAGACCATGAGAAACTCTCACGTGATTGACACTGGCATCAACAGTATAGTCCTTGACATGCCTGAGGCCATTGTGACCCAAGATACGAGTGTGGGAATCATTCGATCCAACACTACTGTTGTCCACCGACATGGCAACCGAGCCTCCACCGTTGCTCAATTGCAAGCTCCCGTAACTCTCAGTTGACATATTTGATCCCTCATTGAGCTTGCGATAGAAATGCGAAAAATCATAATTTTCATGATTGTTGTTGTTTAAGCCTATAATTCCAGTAAACTTCGGAGCCTCCAACATCTTCAAGTGTTCGTATAGTAGCAGCACACAACCCTGAAAATCTTCTTATATCATCTGCATTAGTGCTGCATCAAGGACATACAAACAAAAATTATCAGCTTCATCCCACCTTTCCCTTGCAAAAGAAGAAGCACCCAAACAACATAAATTAAAAGAAACGATCTTTCACAGTTTCAAAAACATCTCAAATTAGACCTCCAACATATAAGTGAATCTTCTAAATAGTAGGAGTAATTACTTAAACAAACCGGAATTTAAACGAGGTCAAACAATTAAGCCCTAATTAGTAGGAGTAATTACTTCCTCCATCTATCCCCTTTCTTTTCATCCTGTTGTGTTGACCAAATTTACAGCCGACAGATGTCATTTCACCACCAAATTATCCAAATTTCAGCTAAGAAACCAGAAACAATCAAACCTCAAAGCAAAATACAAAACCCCCAATACAAAAAAAACACCAGTTTGAAGTATTCCCCCAAAATCAAACCCCACGGGAAAGGTAAAACTTCAGGAACCCTAAAATTCGCAGGCATACTGAGTGATCCGCGGCAAAAATTGAGAAATTAGGCGAAAAACAAACCTCGATCGAGCCTCAGATAACCCCGACAACACTCTAATGGGAGCTCGGTGAATTTACAATACTGCCCCTCCGCTCCTCTCCGTCACAAGGCGTAGGCGAGAAACACGCGAAGGCGGAGTGAAAGTGACGACGACAGAGAGGGACAGCTGTAGAGAGAGAGAGAGGGAGAGTAGTAGCAGAGGGAGATTAAGAGAGAGAAATGGAGATGGAAATGAATGGAAGAAGTATTGGCAAAGAGAGGGCTTAATAGTCTTGGTCTCCTTTTTCTCTCTCTTTCTTTGTTTCTTGTTTTCCTTTTTTTTATTTTTCTTCTTATTTTTACTGGGAAAAGGTGGAGGGATAGGGTGTGGGCGGGAGCACGGGGGCATGGCGCAATAAACGCTGTTCTGTGGGGCCCAGCTGAGAGGGGGAGATCGATTATGAGCCGTCGGATGCGAGGTGGGGCCCGCGTGGACATCGACGGCAGTGCACGCTCCGGTCAATATTGTACTCAGCGTGTGGGGCCCAGTCCCCGGACGGTCATTTTGACTGCCCTGTGTTGGAGAAAACAAGAGGATACAACTGAGGAAGCGTAAAGTACATCGTCTAGAAGCGGAAGAATTGGACAGCTAATCAATATTTAAATGATCATGACTTAGAAGATAGTACGTGTATTTACTATGGAATTTTACATTTAAATCAAGTAAATCATCTTGACGGTGAAATTCTCAGATTATCATTTTAAGATGCTCCCTCCTGGAGTATTAGACTCGTTTCTTTTGGACATATGATTAAAAGAATTGATATTTAAATAGTTAAAGTGGAGAGAGTAAAGTATGAGAGAGGGAAAAAGTAGGGGAGAGAAGAGAGAAAAAAGTAGGTGGAGAATAAAATAAGATAGATGTTTTTTGCTAAAAAAGAAAATGAATCTAATATGTCGGGACATCTCAAAAAGGAAAGTTGGTCTAATACCTTGGGACGGAGGGAGTATTCACTATGATTTCATATTTACTACAGTATTATTGAAAGTATATAAGGAATAGTTTACATTTTAATCAATTATTCCGCTTATATCTTACTATTATAAAATTTGTATTATAAAAATAGGAGTTCCATTTTATTAATTTTTCCACCAATTTCTTTTTTCATAATTAAAATTTCAGTCGAATCAATATGGATATTCAAACTTTTCACTTTAGAATAATTGCAAAAAGTATTTACTTTCATTTTTCACTTGTTTTGAAAAAAATTCAGATGAATTTGCTAATAGATATAGGACAAGTTCAAGCACTTGGCATTAAAGAGTAATCCTAGGTGGCGTTTGGTTGCCATGACTAATAATCATGACACTATCCATCTAGAATTAAGTTGTGGGATTATTTTAAATGGAAGGGGGAGACTATGACTAATTATCATGAGACTGTCCATCTAAGATTAAGTTGTGGGGGTTAATATTATGAACCAAACATGATACATATTTAATCATAAGATTTAGTCTGACCAACTGAACACCCCCTAGTATATATAGTTAAAATGGAGTGAAATATCCACAAATGTCAGTACAATCCAAAAATCTAAAAGCTAATCTAACTAGTTTGCAAAATTTATAGGATTATAGTTGAATTTTTTGTGCATGTGTGATAAAAAGTATAGTCCAGAATCTGATGGGTTGGTCCTATGTTTTCTATTCTTTCACCTTATTTTATAGTACTAACTAATTTTTCACTTTTATGATGATTTT
The DNA here is from genome assembly GCF_023119035.1 of Salvia hispanica. Classification (NCBI taxonomy): domain Eukaryota; kingdom Viridiplantae; phylum Streptophyta; class Magnoliopsida; order Lamiales; family Lamiaceae; genus Salvia; species Salvia hispanica. The sequence goes on along the minus strand of NC_062970.1, from coordinate 2,528,110 downwards.
AATAAAATAATAATTTCACAAAAATCAAATACAGTAGATAAACGAATTAAAAAAATTCAAGTTTACTAAAAAAATATATTCTTAATTTCAAAATATTCTTAGTTCATGATCTGCATATTCTTATACTGTATTACTATTGTAAAGTATTATAAAGGATCGGTTTTATCTCATCATTTCGAACGTTTGCTTGAAATTGACCCACTATTTAGGTAATTACCCATTTAGTACTTATCATTACATTTTTAGGAATAAAATATTCCACAAAAATTTGGTGATTGCAATATAAACTTGGCAATATTCCGTCATTTAATCATAAAAATATCCCGTAATAAAAGTGTGAACTTTCAAGAATAAGCATAATGATACTAATATTTACGTTTGTGCATGTATGATATTAACTTACAATTGGTAAGCTTAAAAATGTAGGATAAGAGAGATTGACGAGCAACAAACAAGTGAAACGAGAAAATTGGGAATGTGTGATCTATGGAAGTTGTGCATGACATGTTTTAGGCCTACCAATTGAAGATCGACGTAAAACAATACTTCCATCTTCTCATAAAAATTGAATTTTTTCCGATTCTGGTCTGTCTCATAAAATAGCTCATCTATATTTTGATACTTCCTCTGCTTGTCATTAAAAGTCCGGGATCACATTTATTATAAATATTAGGTAAATCTCACATTCCACTAACATTTTATCTAGTATAAAACTAATACAAAAATACTTCATATATAAAAATGGATTCCACATTTCACTTTTTTTTTCGACTCACTTTCCTTTACATTTCTTAAAACATGTGCAGAGCTTAAATGAGACTTCTAATTGGGTGTACCTCATTCTCCATTAAAAATACTCCAATTACTGTTCTTTCTATCTCTTTTACTTTACCAATTAGATATCAACACTCATATCGTCATAAATGTTTCTATTTTTATGAGACGGAAAGACTATAATTTTTTAGGATTAGTGTACTTTAAGAATGTTTCGAGTGTGCGCATGCATGGTGCGTGCATAGAGACTCAAACAAGTGTAACATTGTTACGATGGTTTGTTTATAATTATAAATATGTGAAAATATATACCTTCTACATTGTAGACCAGAGTACTAAAACATGTCATTACAATAGGTCAGTCTTACCTAAGTCTTATCTAAGAAAACTAATGATAATAGTGGTATAATAATGAATACTCCATAATCTAAGTTGAAATGAATCTTTACCGTTGTCTGTTGAAAAATTTCATCTCGAAAGTATAGTGTTCTTAATCTTTGAGTACCCGATCTAGCCCGGTTTCCTTCTAGTAGCAGGTTAGTTGGGAATTATCAATTGCTCGTTATTCGTTTCGACACCCATGTTCTTTGTACTACACACATATTAAAAGAGGTATATATGACTGGAATTGGTTTGATGAGCATCTTATTTAGTGTAAATAAATTTTTTTTTTTTAAAAAAACAAAAAACTGACGAATGAAAATTGATGGAAATATGGAGGCGCAATAGCATATGCCCACACACACATAGTACAAAAATCAATGAAAAATGAATCATTGCAGTGAAACCATCTTTATAACTTGCCTTTTTGATAAATAATTTCTTGCTTAAAGATGTGATGAAATTATGAATATTTGTGAATAAGTAATTGATTAAAGGTAGTACTAGTTCTTATTCCTTTTACCCCATTTGTTTGTTTTTTTTTTTTTTTTTTTTTTTTTTTTTTTCTGTTATTCAACGACATTTCCATATTTTCATTAGTAAAAAAATGGAATTTTGTTTTTTATTATATTATAATTATAATTATAATTTATAAGAATATAAGTTAAGATACGAAGCATATCCCATAATGTCACGACTTTGATATGTTTGTTTGTTGTGATAAGTGACAATTACAACTCTTCAATCTTGTTTAGAAATTTTATAAATATGAGTATTTTTAGTTGAGTGATGATAGACAATCAAATTTTATACAACTAAAATAAGATTATATTAATAATTTGATGTATTAATTATATACTAAAATAATAAATATAGTAAGTGGACAAGTTAAAAGACTTACTAGTTTTTAACCTCATTTTTTATTTTTATATTTGAATTTTTTTCTTATTTTTATTAAAATTTGAATAAAAGTATGCCCTAATTACATTTATAGTTCTAAAAAAATTAAAAAATTATACATAAATTATAAATATATGACCACAATATTATACATTTTTTATGTACTATATATGCATCCATATAATTTAATTAAATACATAAATAAATCTATTTTTTTTTAAATAAACTAGTTTTTGGTTGTACAAAATTTGGTCATATAGATTTGTTGTTTTCAGTTCATTATAAATTAGAAAGATTTGATACGATGTGGGCCGTGAATGTCCTTGCGCCTATAAAAAGAAATCTCACTACAAAAGAAGAAAAAGAGACAGAAAACTCTTTGAAATTATGCGGACAGTTCAGTGACATTGTCAGAAATTCCTCAAAGAAGCTGCCTTGATACGATGATCATCCGAGGTTGTTCTTCACAGCCCACATCAGCCCCAAGAAGCTGCTTCTCCACCTTGTTTTTGTTGCCAAATTCGAACAGATATAGTTTCAAGAAGAGGGCTACAACATTGAAGCATGAATTGGATGTTGTCAGCTGTCGTTTCAACTCACCGCCCACAAATTTCAGGATTCAGGCATTAGAAGCCAACAAGGTTAGTTTTTTATTCAAGATTTTCAGACCCATTTTCTCAATTAGTTGATTGAGAAAATTTTAGTCTGAAAAATGATTTGAAAGGTGATAGTATGTTGAATAATGTGTTTTCACTGAGCTGCAATTGGGATTGCTGTCACTGATAGTTTGAAATTGAGAATCATATTCCAAATTATTAAGATGAAAGAACAAGTTTTTATAACTTAAAACAGTGTTGGCTGTGAAGAAATTTGAGACAAGGAAAATCTTAGATGCCAATGTGATGGAAAAAACTATCTAAAAAAAAAAAGTCTTGGTAGTAGACGACACACGTTTTGATGCAAAATTGGTATGTTCGAAGAGAAAAACTAGTTAATAGAAAACGGGGCTCACCTCATTGGAAAAAGAAACTTACAATAAATAGACAGCGACTGGTTTTGGTGAACGCATCAAAATGGAAAAACATGACTATTTTCGTGGACCGAGCTAGTATTTATAGCTCAGTTCTTTGATATATGTATCCAATTTTAGTGTTATTTGAAGAGAAATGGCTTGAAAGCACGAACACAAGAGCCCGTTGTTATGCTTCTTTAGCCTCACACTGTCTCTAGTTGAAATAGTATGCTCAAGTTTAAATGATTCTGCAGTTGGATGGTGTTAAAGCAGAAGGTTCGAGAACAAATTTACAGTATGATCATCTTACATGGCCTTCTCCGAGTGACAAAGTTCCGTTCTGGAAGAGAGAGTTTCCGTCTTGGGACATCAGCGACAGCGGCCATGTTGACATCCGGAAGGATTCTGACCCTATCCATATCATTCATGTCACAGCTGAAATGGCACCCATAGCTAAGGTGGGAGGTCTTGGCGATGTTGTGACCGGGCTAGCCCGTGCTTGTTTGACTCGTGGCCATACCGTGGATGTCTTTCTACCTTTCTATGAATGCATCAACAAACAGCATGTCAAAGAGCTCACACTGATCAGTACGTATGGCTCGTATCATGATGGGAGCTGGATCCCTACTAATGTCTACCGTGGAGTAGTTTTTGGAATTCCTGTGGTATTTATCGAACCGACTAACCACTTCTTCAAGGGACAAAGCGTGTATGGAGGCTCATATGATGAACTGGAAGCATATTTGTTCTTTAGTCGTGCCTGCCTCGAATGGCTGCAGGTATTGTGACTGTCTGTGTATTTATTATCTATGGCTTTCTCGTGGTCGATTCTCGGATAGATTTTGATTTTGAAACCAGATATTGGATATGGTTGGCTAAATCGAACCTGTTTGTAGGTCTCTGCAACTCAGCCCGACATTATTCATGTCCATGAGTGGCAGACTGCTGGTTTGCCGTTGCTCTACTGGGATATGTATCAGTATCTGTCCCTTCAGGTGGAGGACACTTTGTAACAACCGTTACTCGGTGAAAGTCATTTATTAGGTGAGGTTATGATCCGTATATCTCTTGCTGCCTTGCAGAAACCACGAATTGTGTTGACGATCCATAATATGGAGCACTATGGAGAATGCAGGTATGATACCGAATCGTTTCCTATTTATTGCAACTGCACCTTACCGAAAACTGGCTATCAGCAATCCCTTCACACGTGCTCTCATTCTTTTTCCCCAAATCAGCATTTTGCCTATTACATCAAAACAGATGCTCCCCTTACCAATAAATTTTTTATTTCATGTAGAAAAATGGTATTATATCTGTAATCCTGGAAGATAAGTAAAGTAAATAGATAGTAGTATCTTCTGCAACCTCTGTGTTTACGACTAAGTACACTATTTGAGTTGATGTAGAGCTAATCTCTATCTGTTCATAACACGAAAAATCCTTCTTTTCTACCTTGACTTGTTGATGTGATCCTTTTGAAGGCAAGAGCAATTGAACAAGTGCGGTCTTGATGGATCCGTATATTCAACTGAAGAGAAGGTTTGTCTTCAATACGTCTTGCATGCTATAGATATATGTGATTTGATTAGCCTTCCTTTTAAGGTGATCTCATTGTTTCGTTTGGGCCTTCATCTCTATGATAAATGATAAATTACCATTTATCATATTGCATTTTTTTTCGATTAGCACTGACTGACCATAAGAGTTTACTCATCAATTCGAAAATTGGCAGGCTATGGATGATAGAACTATTGGGCACAACCCCGAGAGATTAAGTTTGCTAAAAGGAGGCATTGTCTACAGCAATGCTGTAGTGTAAGTAACTGTGCATCAAATGCTCTCATTTTTCTTCCATGTGAATGCATATAGGCGTATTTGACCACTGCTACCTTCATCCCGCCTCGTATTAATGAAACTCTAAGTTTGTATTGTTATTAAGCAATCTGGCTGTGGTAGGAGTATTTACTAGTAATAGGTAAGCAATTGATAGAGCTTCTAAGTATTCTTGTAATCTCCAGTACAGTTTCTCCAACATATCTCAAGGAAACACTTAACTCGGGATGGCTTGCTGCAACACTGATACGACATCGTGACAAGTGAGCACATCTAGTTACACCTATCAGTTGCTTTTCACTATTGAGTGATAATCCATGAAGTCTTACATCTAGCCACATCCAACTTCAAACATTGCTAAATATATAAATATACCTCAATAATGAAAATGATGGACTAAATGGACTGTTTAATGCTTTTGTAAGGTACTTCGGCATTTTGAACGGGATAGATACTGCAATTTGGAACCCTGCCACAGATGCATTCTTGCCTGCTAAGTTTGATGGTAATAATCTTATCCACCCACAACATTCTCGACGTTTCCATAGTGTACCGTATTGTTACTATACTTTTCTACTCTTATTTACTAGATTAAGATGTCTGGCATCTAGAAGGTTTGAGCTAAGAAATTCATCAAATTGCATTTTTGGAGTTTCCTATCTAGTTTCCTCGTATGCATGTTTGTCACAGTCGAACAATGTTTACGTTGTATCATCAGCAGGCAGTGGTGTTTACTTCTGCCTGCATATAAATTATACAATGTTTATATGCAAAACAGAAATTAACCGAGTTTGATGAAAGGTCGGTCAATTTTTTTTTTTGGTGGTTATTTTGTTGCCTTCTTCCTTGATTTCGGCAGCTAACCAAATCGAAGGGAAAAAGATCTGCAAGCTTTATGTGCAAAGAGGGCTTGGTTTGGCTCCCGAAGCACAGGACTCTGCTAAGGTGCCCCTGGTCGTCTGCATCACTCGTTTAGTTGCTCAGAAAGGTCTTCATTTGATCACTAATGCAATCAGACATGTAGAAGCCCTTGTACGTCTCTCTATCTCTGGATGCCTTGCCTTCGTATTTGTGTATATTTATGTATTCCCTTTCTTGCGTTGTAAATGAGATTCGACGTTATTGGAGATATGTTAATCTGGATCCGTTTCAGAATGGACAAATGATAATTTTGGGGACTGCTCCAGATGCTCGAGTTGGCAGCGAATTTGAAGGTCTTGCTCGATTGGTAATGCAAATTTCCTTCTCCATTCAAGTATCTAAGTCTGATGTGCAAAATATCAGAACAAGTTCTCCTACAAAATTGTCGAACACCATCTATGTTGGTCGATGCACATACAGTAGGCGATAATTAATGTAGTATACCCAACTGACTTCATTTCATCTTCTAGCACAACGAAGGTCCTAGCATTCGGATTCTTCAGATGTACAGGTGATTCTTCTTTCTCGTGTGGATTATTTAGCATTATAGAGATGGCCAATGTGACCCCTTGCCTTGTTGTCGTGTGGATTATGCAGCGAGGAGCTGTCCCACATGCTCTATGCAGCTGCCGACATTGTGTTGGTTCCATCCATATACGAGCCATGCGGACTTTCTCAGATGATTGGGATGCGCTATGGAGCGGTATGTGCATTTGCTACAACATAGCTATACGAACATGTACGGCTTAATCACAATCCGTTGTTTCGTTAATATCAGGTTCCACTGGTCAGAAAGACTGGTGGTCTTGCAGACACTGTTTTCGACATGGATGATCAGTCGCATTCTGAGATTGCGAACGGGTAAGGATCAGATCATATTATTAACTCTTTTGTTTTGGTGTTTTCCTTTTCTATTTCTTTCTGATCATCCACTGCAGGTTTGTTTTCGAAGGGATTGATGAAGGATCGTTGAACTGCACTCTAGATCGTGCTTTTTCATTCTACCACGAGAGTAAGTAGATAGCTTTCTTTTTGCCAAGATCACTTAGAGGTCAAAGACCGCACTGACACGAGACAATAAGGCCAAACGCAAACACAACACGATAAGAGAATCCTGGACACGAATACGATCATGATACAACTCAAGCAGACACGTACATGAAACCCACAATAGCCCTACAGAGTCTAATTCCCTAAGTTTAATGCGTTAGTTTTATCACGTCGGCCCAATAGCAGGTTACACGTGTCCTAATTGTGTCAAAACGGTAAGGACACATTAGTTTCGTGTGTGCTTTCATGTCGTATCCAAAATTGACAACCCGTTAATTTTGGTGCAGAGCCTAATGAATGGAGGGACACGGTGAAGAAGGTTTTGCAGATGGATAATAGCTGGAACAATGCAGCAGGAAAGTATATTGATGTCTATAACAATGTCAGAGTTAAACATCATTGAAAATATGTCAATTCCCACTCCTCAATAAACAACCTATCTTTGTATCATAATCACTTAAGCTTTGGTCAAAATAAAAACAATTTAGAGGTAGTCTCACAAGTTTCATGAAGAAGACATAAATACAACATTACAGATAAATTTCAATCATTTGAAATCTTGGTTATTCAACAAAGGACAACTATTCATTCAATTGATGTAACAATCTTGCTGCATTCTATTTTGAGGCTTATACAGATTGCTATTGCCTAGCAGCTTAAATAATTGCCCCACAATTGAACCAAGAAAAAGCTAAAAGAGAAGAGTAAAGGAAAGAAAGGAGAGAGAAACAAAGGCAGCAAGTACTAGACATGGGAGGCTTCTAATCCTTCCCATGCCTAAAACTACAATCTTAACAAGAGAATAGAGAAACAAACGAACAAGACCGACAGAGAGAGAAGACAAAGAAGTACGAAGGCTATCCCAGATTCCAGCCTCCTTTCTTACCTGAGAGAAGCACATAACAGCCAAGTACTCACACAGAGAAAATGAGACAATACTAAGGGGGCAGAGATTATGCAGCGCAAGTGATGACGGCAAGCATGGGACGAATTAAACGGTCACCTCAATGATCCCAGTCAGCAACTTCCTATGCCAATTGTCAACTAATACAAGCAGTTGCGGTCTGCTGGCGTCTCAACATTGGGGCTACTCCACATCTTTGTTTGAGAGGCTTTTAACACCATCTAACTGGAGGGTGTCAGCCAAGTTATCTGACAATTGATTTATTGTATCAGTAGCAAGTGCAGCACTCATATTCCCAGCTGGGGTAGCTCGCTGTTTTGCCTTCCTATCAAGCAAGGCTTTCTCTCGCTCATCATAGAAGTTGAAATCATCAAGAAGAGAGGTTTCGGCATCATGGTTCTTGAAGATCGTTAACATTTCAATTCCTTGTTCCAGTTTCACCTAAAAACAAGATGAATTTAAGTTAGTAAATACGCAACATGAAACTCAAACAGAAGAGTTTGTCTCCTCTCACAAAAAAAAAGGAGAGCGATATACATGTATGGTATACAAAACTGAAATCCAAATAGTTTGAAAGTGTACAAACCTCTTGTGAGTCTCGACTGTGAGTAACTGGCTTGTTGTCATTATTTTCAACAAGTATGTGGCGGAAGCGACTGTTTGGTACATCTTTGATAATATGCCATTTAACAGGAAACTGACCACTCCACCGATCCTGCTGCCAGTAATCAGCATCAGTCTCAAAGTCAACAGGTCCAACCATCTCAGCTACACCACAAAACTGTCCACTAGCATTCACCTGCAAGTAATCACACTTGTTACTAGAGCTCATACAGAAATGGATATAGCAATGAACAATAAAAGAATTGACCGAGATGCAATTGCATGCAATTGTTACTGGCTGTGTGATTGATATGGAATAACAGCAATCAATGTAACTGCGGAAACATAATGGTCAATAGCATAACTATCACAAAAGTTGAACACCAAAAAATCATATTTCACTACACTAAATGAGATACTGGACTGTCATGGTAGATTAGTGGTAGCCTATAAATTACCAACAAATGTCCCCATCATCAAAAAATTAGGTTCCACAGCGTAAAGCAACTAAATTTATCAATGGTGCCATACAATTATTTTAAAATTTGTAGTGTATAGTACTTTGATTGTTCAAGTTTCCGTTTCAGGAGATTGCAAGCAGCAAATCTCCCATACAAGTTTTATCAATTGAGAAGTCTTAGAAACTAAGGACAAGGAGATAGGTTTTTTTAGGACATAATTATTGAGAGCAAGTACAGGAATCTTACAGAGAAAAAGAGGAAAACTGGACAACTGCCTTCCATTTCTTTTGCTTCATTATACGCAGCATCCAATTTTCTGTTTCCAAGTGGTGTGCTGGCCCAAACACTGTATTTAATACTTTTATGGATATTGTCTTCACTGAATGACTTGATGACAAAGAATTTTGCGCGTTCATAATCAGTTATGAAATCCGGAGAGTTAAAATGCTGGACATGAAACATAGAAGTAGATTCAACATCTTTATTGCCAGTGGCTCCCTCTTCAGATGAAATCTTGCTTGTGGGCTTCGTAGCCCTAGGTCCTCGGTTCCGATCACCAGAAATACCAAGTGTATCTGTAGAAACATTGATAGTGTCTCTGTCCCTATCACGCCTTCCACCTCTGTCACCAGTAAATCGAGACCGGTTGGAATTAGGCCCAAGAGTGTTCTGGTAAGAACCACCATGGGAAAAATGCCTAGCCGAGGAGTTCACGGTTAAACCAAATCCCTGATATGGTGCCTGCCATTACAATATCAGCAATCCAGAAAAGGGTGAGGAATTAATACGCTGGATACTTCAAAGTGTTTTAAAGACAAGTTTCTATATATCAACGGTAACTACAATGTTTACATTTTGCACAAGAAATACTAGCATTAGATTTTCAAGAAACAAGACATGAGAGAAAGAGTAGTGAAAAATGAATCCGCATACAGAGCTTAACAGATGTGTATACAGTAGACGATAAATGGTTTCAAGTATTGTGATTTGTGAGGATTGCAAGTGAGACAATGAGCTCTCAACAAATGAACTGAAAGTATAGGGGGAAAAACAATAGAAGCAGAGTGCCTATCAAGCTATCAGCTTTTAATTAATCACCTGCTTGTGTATGACAAAGCCAAACATGATATGGAAGGAAGACAATGAGATATTTTCATGCAAGTATATACTTATACCAAGTTCATGACTCTGTTTATCTCCCTTAAAGTGGCCTAACATCCATCTTATTAACAATTTAACAGACCTAACAAAGTTTTCTAAACTTTCTAGGCAGATATGATCTTTCATTGCTCAAGCAGATTTAACACAATGTGAATTATAGCAAGAATGTATCTTTTTTCTGCACATAGTGTATATAATGTCAAAAGGGTTTAACAAACCTGCGCAACATTTTGCTCATACGATCCAAGTATGCCAATAGGTTGAGGATACACATTTCCAGAAGTCAATGGAGACATGAACCTGCTAGTATCTAAGGAACTTGAGCGGCTTGGCACTGGTTCATTGGATGCATACTCGACAGGGAAATTGTAAAGACCATGACCACTATTTCCAGAAATATCTCCACCAGCAAAAGAACCAAATGGTAGATAGTAACCTGATCCTGGCCCAAAAAATGCATTGTCGATAAGATTTTCTTGATTGCCATTTCCTGATGGCATCAATTCAGTCTGTGAAGCTGGAAGTCCCGAAGTAACATGGGGTGGGCCAGGTGAAACTGCTGGTGGATAGTAAGGGGGCGTCACAGGCATTTGGTGTGGAGAGAACAGCTGACCATCAATCATTATTGAAGACATTGGGCTAGCAAGCGGGGAGAACTGTCCATATGCCATCTGGGAGTCGAAGCCATAGCTTGGTGGATAGAAGAGTGAAGAATTATCATTGTACATTCCCTTTTACAAGGTTAAAACATAGATTAGTGTCCATGGCTTCCCTTCATACAAAAATACATATATGACAAAAATATTTATACTCACTGGAGGTATGACATGCAAGTTGTTGGCATTAACATAGTTAGAATGTTCATCCCAGTTACCACTGCCATTTTCATAACCTAAAAGGAAAGCAACGTCAGAGTTAACTCCAAATGATGGAAGGTATAACATAGACATGCACGAACAGGACATAATCAACATTCATTGGTAGCACCCGAAAAGGACACGATGGCTAATTCTAACAATAACAACAACCTATATGCTTGTAGAAGCTGTGCTAGAAAAAATAAAAGCAGTGGGCATGACTGTCAAGCCTAAAGTAAAATAGCTACACTTGAAAGTATGACTGTATCACTGCTGTAATTAATTGCTATACATAGATTATATGGGTTTAAAAAATTTTCCTGCCTAGAAGAAGCTTGAATGAATATCCTGCTTTCATCTTAATCATGCAAATATGCAATCATTGTCAGTAACTTCGGAGCCCAAAAGAAAAATGGAAGCTCCATATAAGGTCATAAATTTCTATGCATGAGCAACTAAAAATGTGATCATTTGTCTATGGATACAATTAATCATGTGACTATTGTGCTATAGAAAAAAGAGTCCATCAATAGGTTCTTCAATAACTACCTCCAAAATATAAACCCTGTTCTTGAGGGGTATATGCACTGAATGGATGCACTGCAGTAAGAGTTCCACTTGGTTCTGAAGTTGCTGGCTGATCTTTGGTGGTTCTTGAGGCACCAGAAACGGCAGTATCTGGAGAAGGATTTGTAGAAACAATCCTTTCACCCTTGGGTGAGGTATGCTGGTAAAAGGTTGAGAGAGAAGCAGATATCGAGAACATCAGACATGCTAATACAAACATATGGATTAGAAGCAATAAACCTAGTAAAGTAAAGGATCAGATTATAGAAAAGATACCTGTTCAGGCAAATTATGTATCTCAACAGCTCGGTCACCTGGATTTAACAACAATTGTCATAGAAAACCAAAAAAGTTTGCCATCAATATCAATATTGAACAATACTGAACTTACATACGTAACAAACTAAAATTAGTGAGCTAAAGCAATCAAAAAAGTATTCTTATGATCAACTTTAAATCATAACATTGAGTCTACACCTACCGCAAGAGACTATGAGCTAAACGAGTTAACGAGTCTTTAACATTAAAACGCATAAACTGAGCCTACAACAGTTATTTTCATCTGAATTGGCACTAAACTCGTTCCTAAAAAGTAAAACACATCCTTGCCCAATGCCCAATGCCCAACCAACCATGTTTTCAATTCCTATAGAATAAAGAGATTCTTCTAGAAAAAAACAAGCTCATATGGTTTATCGTGATTTCCCTTCACTCAGAAATAGAGAACATCTTTGTTATAGCTCATCTAAGCCCTCCACCAAAACCATTCCAACAAAATCCAAATCAGTACAATATGATACATAAATGCCTCCAATACCCTAAAAGTAAACCCTAAAAAACTAAATCTGAGAGATTGAAATAAAAAGGGGTTCCAAAATTCCAATACCAAACCCCCTCATTGTTGATGATTAAATACTTCGGAGTGAATGCAGGGCCTAAAGTCGAGGGCATGACGTGACGTGACACCAAAAAAATTAGCAATCACGAGCATGTAAACTCAATTAAATGAGCACAGTCAATAGAAAAGCCGAGAACAAACCAGGAGATTGAATTGGGGCGAAGTGATCGAGGCTCGGCTGATTCCCGTCTTCCATTGAACTCAATCGAATTAACTCAACCAATCAAATCAAAAAACAGCCACCCAAAAAACCAGATCTACCGCGAAGTGAATCACTCAGTTGAAGATCCAATTAAACCAATCGAATTGCTCGAATCGAGTGTGCGAGTGCGTACAAGAGAAAAGCCCTCTCTTTCCACAAAACAATTGGAATTCGCTCTCAATTTTGCGAGAGCATCAAGAAATTGCGAAATCAAATTGCTTCGCGGCAGGGTTTGAAAACTAAGGGGTTTTAGAGACCTAATATATACATACAAAATATACATGCATATATAAATCTATGCGCTAATTCCGCTTAATAATATAATTATAATAAGGGTTGAAAATTTAAAATATTGAATTATAAAGTTTGAGATTTTGATATATATTGATTGATATAGATATAGATTCAAAATTGGTGAAAGGCTTTTAAAGTTTATTGTCGAAATTGTTCTTTCGTGTGTTGTGCAGTTAATTTTTTTCGCCCGAATGTTTAACAGAATAGTAATGAGATGAGAATCGATGAGTCGATACTGATTTGTAATTATTCGAGCATTAAAAGTTTATTGTTGAAATTGTTCTCTTTCTGTGTTGCGTAGTTAATTTTTTTCGCCAAAAGGTCAACGGAAAAGTAATGAGATGAGAATCAATGAGTCGATATTGATTTGTAATTATTCGGGAGTTGAAGTTTGGTTATTCTACGACTGATAACATGATATAACTTTCATGAATTTTAAAACTAGTCCATTGATTTTGAATTTAAATGTCAATTTTGGTTGCAAATTGAAAGTTTATTGCAATAATTTTAAAAGTAGATCTAAGGCACATAAATATTATAGAATATAATTTGTTAGCATCTAATCATAGTTATATGATAAGACGAATATTTCGTGAAAGATAATTTGTATATAAAGGGCGTGCGTCAATTCTATGCAGATAATACGTAGCACCTACGTCCATCTGATTAAATTTGTTTAGGCTAATGATCACATCTCTATCCATATCATTTTATAATTTAAATTTTTATATTAAACTTTGAAATTTATTATTTTATATTCAATGTTTTGTATATGTTTTAAATCTATCTCATGTTTTTCGACTTATCAAGTACTACTAATCCTTTTAATTCGTATCAATTTAATCACTCATTAACAAAGGGTAGATTAACATTTTCGCACACAACTTATTTTAAATTACAAATAGATCATCTTTAACATGCCATGTCACAATTCACGGTTAAAGTAAAATATTATAATCGAAATTGCTACAAATTGTTAGAAATTGAAAAGATTAAGTTAAAAAAAATGGAATATAATTGTACAATTAATTAAAAAGTAGAGATAAATTCAGTAAATTTCAAGGATTGTGATCAAATTAAGATTAGAATAGATTCGATCAAATTAATTAACCCATTTTCCCGGTTAACTTACTTGGAGGTGGTATTTAATTTATGGCTAAAAAGGGCTATTTGCTATGTTTCACAATTTTAATCCAAGAAATGGAATAATATGGCCAACAATAATTCAATTGTGTAGTAGTATATAATTTGGTTAAGTCACTTACTTGTGGCCAAAACGTTACAAGTTTGCAGCCACAACCTTTTCTTATCATATTTAAAAAGCACAACACTTTGACCTAAATATGCTATTTATCCTTTTATGATTTAATCTTTACTTGATGAGAATATTATTAAGGAATGGTAAGTTTAGTTAGTATGACGAATGCAATGATTCAATTCGATAGCCTTTTCCAAAATAAAATTATTTTATTCAATTCGACCAAAAAATGAGTCAAAACGACCAAGACTAATTGATGCATTGATAGAATCACATGAGCCCAATCCATTACCAAACTTAGCCCTATATAAGTTTTAACTTAAATACTTTAGAAAATTTAAAAGGAAAAATTGGACAAAAAACAGGATGAAACTCACGGCAAATCCAAAATTCTAAAAAAAGGAGAACATAATTGTGTAGCGAATCAGGAGTGGACGCAAAAATTATTTTGATATGAGCTATATATTTTACATATTATTTTTCATAATATCGAGAGAAGATTTTCATGTTTTTTTATTAATAAATGACATAAATTTATCGTGCTATAATGAATTCGGACCTTTTGTGATAATAGGGGCTAAAAGCACAACGATTCACATAAAATAACAAAAATTCGACAAAGCTATACAAACAAAAAGTATTGCTTCAAGTCCTTCCTCGCTTCTACGTGTGTCTGTTGACACGAATTCAAAAGGTACTCGGACTATAAACTTCAAAAAACTCTTATTAACACAACTTTTATAAATTAGTAGTAATAAGTATCCTATATATCCAATTCATTATACTCTCGTCCTCAAAAGATAGACTATAGTTTTTCTATTTGGGGTTGTCCCCAAAATTAGACCAAGTCTAAATATAGAAAGTTTTTGACCGATTACACACTCCTAATAATGTGGACTCCATAATCAACTAGCACTATTTCCATTATTTTTATCCTCTCTTTTCTACTTTTTCTCATCTCCCTTTTACTTGATCAACTACTATATATTAAAATTTGTATAATTGCCTATTTTTAAGAATGAAGGGAGTACTATTTTGTGTAATTATACTTTTCTTGCTCAATATAACAAAAATCAGTGATTTGTACTAATACACATTTTTGTACCACCACCACATATAATTCAAGAAGATATAGCTGTCTATTAAACTAAAAGTTAAGTACTTACTTATACTGGTTGCATTTAAAATCTCACAATTGAATTCAAATTCAAGCTAAATTTTTTTAGTAATTCGCAGTAATATATGTCGAATTTCGATATTTTATGTGAATCGTTGTAAAAGTCTAATAGTGACGTTGATGCAATCGTCACACCTACCACCGTGCACCGAACCTAGCTCGTTCCCCACTTTCTGCAACACGCTTTTCACAAAAACACATTTTTGCTTGCTGACAAGAACATCAAGCCAATGCTTTTGGTAGATCAGCAAGTACAATCCCTTTCCCAGGTGGTCCTAGAATGAAAGAGATGAAGTTCCCACCCCCAAACTGCATGTGATATCAATTGGTGAATATTTTTGTCTCGTTTCGCAACCCGTTCCTGTTATAGTGATGTACGACGCGTGTATATTGATGACGTTACTCTTTACTACACGGTTAAATGTAAAACGAAATATGACTCAGAGACGAGGTAAATGTACCCAAATTGGGCTACATGTGTAGTGAGATCTCAGTCCAACAGGATGAGACAAAGGATCCTAACTTCAAACATAACCACTCAGCTATAGTAATAAAGTACCAGTGTGTGAATTAGTGCAATCTACAACTGCTGTCACATGCTCTTTTCAATTTATCCTAGGAAGGACTTTCCAATCCATCAATTATAAGCATATAATTTTAAAATGGCCTAAATTTAACCCAAAATCTAGTAAGTAAAATTAAAAGTCAGACTCTACTTATATATGTTATTCCACACTTTCACGTGAAATTATGGTAAAATTCAAACCAGACTCCCACGGATGGGTTCACCATCCATGGGCCCATATCTTCGGTGGAACTTCTTTGTTCATACATTTGGGTAGCTCATATTTACCGCATTAAATTGATAATAATTCTGAAATCGTGATCAAAGGTAAATGGTTGACTCCTACTCGTGACAACAAAACAGAGTAAAACAAGGACAAATTTATTGACAGAACAACATAGTCTACAACGAATGAAAAAGATGAAAGAAAATGAGAAAAGACATAAATTACAAACTCCTTTGAGTGGAATAAAAGGTACCAGAAGGGTATGGTGGTTTGAAGAGGTGATGATGTTCTTGCTGATGTGATGAGCCATCATTGTGCATATGCAAGAGCCAGGCGGCCGAGCCCTGATCGAGCCCGACCTCCTCGTTGGCCTGGAACAGGGTCAATTGTTGCGCGTCCACCGGCGATTCACCTTCGTTCAAGCTCCATGAATTGGATGACAGAAGAGAGTGAGCACTCATCAGGTCCGGAGCCATGGAAGAGTTGTTATGCAGACCTATATCAACACAATTCATAAACATATTCATTAAAATTAAATTAGGCCTAATTAATTTGTTTTTGTGTTTTCGATTACTCACATTGATCAAGAATCCGAGGAGTGGAGTGGTGGTGGATGGCGGAAAGCCTCTCCGGATCCAAGTGTCGTGGGGGGTTTTCCCACGACGAGTTTGACAGAGAGACGGGAAGTCCGTTCAACAGAAC
Organism: Salvia hispanica; assembly: GCF_023119035.1. Classification (NCBI taxonomy): domain Eukaryota; kingdom Viridiplantae; phylum Streptophyta; class Magnoliopsida; order Lamiales; family Lamiaceae; genus Salvia; species Salvia hispanica. Next base: position 2,511,361 of record NC_062970.1, on the reverse strand, counting down.
ATTTTCCTGTCTCTGGTCTGTGTAACATTGAATTTACTTCAACATAACATTTAATTTATTTTATCAGAAAAAAAAATGAATTTACTTTTACAGTTTACCAATGTACAGTGCAGGAGAGAGAACTCCTGACGAGGCACTGAGCTGGACGGACTCAGGCTGCACCCTGCGCCGTCTGGCATTGTGGTCAGAGAGGCGCCGCCTGCAGCTCCTTTTCTTATCGTCGAACTCCGACAGGTCGTGGAACCTTCCACAGAGTCAGCGTCAGGCCTTTAAAATTTATGTTTATTTACCAATAAAAATTGAAGGACGGGCAAGTAGTGACTGTACCTGCTGCATTGCTGGCAGAAGCGGCGCTCCATGCCGGCGACGACAACCTTCGGGCTCTTGGAGTGCGTCTCGCAGATCCTATGGCGGCGGTGGTAGTCCTTGGCCAGCTTCAGGTCGAGGGCACAGCCCTCGACCTGGCAGCAGGGGTTCTGCATATTGTGGTAGGACGCCGGCGACCGCTTCGTGGGAGGGGCCGCGGGCGGCAAGGGGGAGGGGAACGCGCCGAGGCTGAGGCCGACGGCCGCAGCCTCGGGCATCTGCCCTGCTGCCGCTGCCACGTCCTGATCAGGGACGTGGCAGTGGTAGAGGTGGGGGAGGGACATGGAGAAGTGGAGGGGCTTGGTGGCGGTGTAGAGGGCGAGATTCTCCCACTCGAAGGCCGTGGCGGCGGAGGTGGTGGTGGTGGAGGAAGGGTGGGCGTCGTCCATTTAGAGGAGGTGCTCCAACATGGTGGAGGAGGAGAGGAGGGGGTTAAATATGGGAGGTAGGTGGCAGAATGGGAAAGTGTTCCCCTATGGGAAAACAGGCTACATAGGTTGCTAGAGAGTCCCACAACTATGGAGGTGTAACAATTATGGCTTTCTCTCTCATCCCCCTACCATGTGCTGTGGACGCCATTTTTTCTATTTACAACGAGACAAAACACGCTCTATCTCATCACACAAGAAAAATTATAAATTTATAAATCAAGAAACCATTTTGTGGTTTCTCAATTTTCATCTATATTCTAAGATAAATAGTGGGGGAAATAGTGAAATTCATTAAATTCGGGTCAATTATAAATCAAGAAACCATTTTGTGGTCTGGTTTCTAGTAATTTACTATGTTCTTGATAAATTGTCAGGAAAATAATGATATTCGGTTAAATTTTGATCAAGCCAGCAACTTTAAAAAATAGGAGTAGCAAATTATAAGTATATCATAATTTTGATGTTTTTCTTGATTGTCTCATATTCAAATGAAAATTTTGTACTCCTATAATTTAGAAGTCGAATTTCATGATTTTTATGCAAATTTGTATTTCATTTACAAAAATAATCGATTGTAGTATAATATAAGATTATACTAAAGTATTTTAGCCTCCAGAATCATACGTAATTTTCGATAAATTCAAATCGATGCAACATTTGAGAAAAATGTCAAAATTAATTAGCTGGTATTTTTTTTAACATGATTGATAAAAGTTTGACCAAATTTTATGATTTTTGTGACGGTTTTCCATAGACTTAATTGGTCAACTATTAACTCATTTTGGTTTTGGAGTTAAACCGGTTATTTTGAACCAATTTAATCCTCTATTTTCTTTTAATGTGATAGAATGGGAGGGGAATATTAAGTGGTGATTAAAAGGGTTGTTGGAGGGGCATTAAAGAAGGGTTGTGGCTTTTGTTGTATTGCCATATTTTTGCCTGTCAACAGCTATGGAGCCCCCAGTGAATAAGAAGGCCATGAATTCGACTGCATCTCGTGTAGGGTACCGGCTGTATTCACTGTCCTTAATTATTACTACAACTTCTCCGTTGTTCTACGTTAGAAGTCTCATTTGCTTTTGATACGAGTTTTAATGAATTTATTGAGTGTGTTAGTTATTACTACATCTTTGTTCTTTGTTAGAAGTCTCATTTGCTTTTGTCACGAGTTTTAGAGAAATTGTTGAGTGTGTGATAAGAATAATGTGATTCTCAGTTATATCTCGTTCACTAGATTACGCGTCGACCTGGTGAGATAATGACTATGATCAAATACACCCCTCCCTCCGTCACACTCAAAATGACACATTTTCCTTTTGAGGATGTCCCACTAAATGACACATTCTCTGTTACTTTATTCTCTTAATTTTACTTACAAACTAAAACTACATAAAATCTCGTGCTGGATTAGAAATGTTTTACTTAAAATGTTTTACTTAAGTGTTAATTAGAGTGGTTTGGATGGAGCATGTTTTGCACAAATTGATCTATGGTAGCTCACTAATTTTTTTCTACTGTCTAGATCAAGCTCCCAAAATTGTAAATATAAATTCTAGAAATGGTGGATTAATATTTTAGACAAAAATATGTGCTTAAGTAGGGCATCCTCATACCATAAAAGTAACATGGATTATTTGTTAAGACTATATATATGAGTGTTAAACGATTCAATTGGATGGTTAAGGCTAAATAAAAGTTTAAAAATTGTTCTAACATAGCTATCGAATGGCCTTTATTTATATGTAATGTGGCTTTTGTAGAGGGATACCTCAAAACCAATAAAATGAGATTTTTAATGAAGGTAAAAGATTGTACTATAATAACAAACGACTTCACTTCTTATTACAAGACATATTGCTTTCTCTTACATTCATAGTATCATTCTGATTTCACATGACTCCAATTATTGGGTGTGACTTTCTATAAAATGACTTATTTCTTGAAAGTCATATCCAGGCTAGTTTGATATGATAGATGATGTTAGTCCAGTCATGGTGTGATTAAATATTTGCATGATTAATTGCTAAAGAATTCACCAACTTTTATTTATTTCATTTCATTTTATTTTGCACATGTGTAGTTTATATTCGTCTCATGTATCACTTAATGAACAATATCATACTCTAAGGTCAAAATGTGTTGTATGTGTTAATTTGAAATCGAAAATTATTGTTATTATTGCAACAATTAATCTAACACGTGTTAGAAAATCACCCGAGTTATAATTTTCAAAAGACAACTAATTGAGTTTTTCTAAAATCGTGAACTTTGCTCATAATATAATTTTTTAACACTAAACTTACTTTGTAATATATATTTATAACATAAACTCATCCATAAATATAGCAATATATACTAACTATTTTCCACTCCTAGACTACATTATAGTGCCAAAATAGAGTTTATTGAATTTCTATTTTAGGGAAAAAATCAACAAACTATAAATTTATTTACTATTTAGTAGTATTAATTTTAGGGTCTATAAATATTAATGGTTATGGTTGGTAGATAATGATAGATGGTAACCACTCAAAACTATAAACTCCATTTTAA